>NC_061120.1:106700562-107000562 GCF_002878395.1 Capsicum annuum | reverse complement strand
CACACCCAACTGCACACCTTTACTATTTCACTTCTGCGACTACCTATGCGGCACCTGGCCTAACTTATGCGATAACAAATATAGCGCCTAACTCACCTTGTACGGCAGGTCATGCGACACACACTTGAGGTTATGCAATTACTTATGCGCCTCCTAGACCAACGCACATGCTCACTGTTTTGGTTGAGCGATAGGCTACGCGACGAACACTTAATAATGTGCGATAACATATGCGCCACACACCCTTCAAATTTTAACATAAATCTATCTTTAACTTGGGTCAACCTGACCCATTTTTCATTCTTTCAATAGTCTCTACACCCTAAATTCCCAAATTTATCCTTATTTCACTCCCAAGCCATATAAGATTTCTCCCTCACCATTCTTTTTGTCCTTTGAGATTACTCTTTGCTTAACAATCTCATGAATTTTTTCTTTTTTTTTCAAGTCTTCCATCATCAAAGGTAAGTTTTACTTTCTTAATCGTTAGTTATTGTGACTTTATGTATTGTTATTTGATTTCTTGAGGATTATAGATTATATTCTTTCCATGCCTATATCAAAGAGAGGTTTTGGACATCTTGGGAAGATAAACATCATTATGTAGTAGACACCATTATTGTATTACTTAAGCTTGTACATGTGAGTGAATTATTCCCAACCAACATAGTAGTTGTGTAACTATTAGTTTCTATCTTATTGTGTTGAACATGATGTTGAGAAAATACTGTGAAAGTAATAGTGTTTTGTATATCTTTATATGGTTGAAGTTGTAAGGCATGATTTTGTTCAAAAAGTGCTTCATTGAAATAGAATTGGGGAAATTGAAGTGAGTGAAGTGTATTGCGACTAATGTTGGTTCACCATATCAAAATATATGTCGGCAAAGTTTGAGTACTCGACAATAACATTTAATTGGTTTATACGAACAAATTAAGTGTGGGGTGGTGAATTTACCTCCTTTACCTTATTGTAGTTAGTTTCATTATATGTGGCTGACATGGGTGATGTGGTGAATACAGGAAAATGGCTCCGATGATAATCTCCATGCAGGTGGCATAACTTCTAATGTGGATGAAGATTACTGGTAGCTAGGTTCTTTAGCTTGTTATTTGCACTGGGGAGAGTTCCTAGATTAAGTGTGGGGTGGCTGGTTACGTTGCTGCTTGTTTTGTAAAAAATTAGTACCTTCTCCTTAGTATACTTGTGTGATAGGATTAGTTATTTTGTTTATTTTGTTTCTTGTTAGATATTTGTTTGATTTAGTCATAGTTAGATACTTTTCTCAATAATGGATGGATGATGACTGTCTTAACAGAAAATTAGTGATTTGTTGTATGTAAATGTTCTTGTGGATCACATGGCATTATATCTTGAGTATTTGATGGATCATTACGTTTGAAACACCTAGGCTCTAGTTGTGACTCTTGTTGTGATTGTTGGTTTTAGTTGAATTTATTTAATTATTGGGTCGAGAATCTGTTATGCTCCTAATTGAGTTGACCATGTGCCATGAGTGTGTAAGACTGTTGTACATTCCTTATTGCTAATGATACTAGAACTTTCCTGGTGTGTCCAAAGCAAAACAAAGATTATAAGTTTAGGATATGATTTAGGCATTTCTTTGACAACCATTGTTCTTGCCTTCTTTTGACCTACCTTTGCACATTATCTTAGCTAGCCCCATTGATCCTTAACTTGTTCTTTTTCTATCCTCATATTTAGCCTAACCCATTTTTTAATAGACCATAATTTGATCCAAAAGCTCCTAAGTGCTTTAATATGAAATAAATTTGAATTAGGAGTTTGACAATAAGAGGAAAAAGGTGAAATTGATGCCCCAAAGTCTAGTTATTGGCGTGTGAAATTAAAGTTTTTGGAGTAGAGAAAATTGTTGAAAAAGTTCCAAATTTTATCACGGACATGTTACAATAAACCTATTTTGGCCCTGGTCCTTCTTGGAAATTGTGCAACTCAACTAAGGCAAATCGCATAAGTTGAGGGTGGCTATCATAGGGGTGCGTAGTATGAAATGGGTGCAAAAAAATATTTGGAAGGGTTGAATACTCCCACCATAGTGTTGTTAATTAAGTTTTATGGATAGGGTGAAAACAAAAGATATGGATAGATGAAAATGGTGTAAATTGGTTGTTAGTAATTGGTCTTAGTTGCATACTGTAGTGTATTAAAGTGCTTAGGGAAAATAGTTACTATTTCTTGCCAAAAGACCTATTTGATCCTAATCTTAGCATTCTGAAATTATGGAGCATTACACTAAGGGCAAGCATATGGTCATCAGTTTTAATTTGAGAATTCTTTGTGAGAGTGAGTGCAACTTGATTCTTGTACCCATTTTATTAGAAATTACATAATTGTGAGTAATTATGGGTAACTTTCTTATTGTGAGAGCACATGGTTGATGAATGTTAGGTAATTTGTATGATTTCTTTGCTTAAATGGTATGCATAAATTTGCCAGCTTAATGAATCTATTCTTAAGGGTAGGTTGTCTAGTAATGATTCATGAATCTACTTCTTGTTCATAATTGTTGTGCGAGCCTCTTTGAGCATCTTGTGTTTCTATTGTGGGTTTTAAATCTTGTGTATGTGTAAATGGATAAGTTGTTGAAGGACGAACAAAGCTTTAAGTGTGGGGTGGTGATCTTGGGTGTATTTATATGCCTATGGACCATAACTTACCCATATTTTAGCTAAGTTTTGAGAACAAAGTGCCTAGTTTCTTTTGTTTTTACTTTACTCAGATATAATTGAGCTAACCTATGCGATTAGCATGATTTCAGGTGTTAATGAGGCAGATAGAGACATGATGGGACTATGGATTGTGGATGACAAATCACACAAGAGAAAGTAGCTTGTTGGACAAAATGTGGTGCCTAGAAAGTATGTCCAAGACTAATTTATCATTTATAATTAGTTTAGGGACTTAGAATGCAATTATGAGAGAGGTGATTATTAAAAGACTTGATGCTTCATTTTTATTCATTATTAATTATTCTTTATTATTTTGATAGAGGAGAGCGGTAGCTTAGCACTAAGTGAGAAACACTACTTCATCTTCTCCTCTAACATTTTGTTTACTTTTTGGTATGATAAATATTTCTCTTGTGATTCTTGTTTTATTCATGAGTAGCTAAGTTTATTAGTTAGGATTATGGAAGCCTTGTAGCATATAATCCATTACTTTGGGTTTTGAATTCATTCTGCATTGATTTGTTTGCATCATACTCTCTTCATTTATCTTGAATTTTCGTGGTGTCAAACATAGAGGATATGCCTTGAAACACAACTTTTTTGAGAGAATAGTTGTTGTTCGAAAAAGAGAGCAGTGATAAGAAAATAGGATTTCCAACCCCTATTTCATATGTTAATGCCTCAACAGGATTAACTACTTGGAGATTTCATATTATTTTAGTAAACAGTTTTTATTCAAGAGAACTAAAGTGAATTAGTCCTTGATGGTTGAGAAACACTAGGATTATGTTATTAAATACAATATGTTTCTCTGTAAACATGATACATGTATGAATTTGTAAATCCCATAGTTAGAAAGTATTGAAAACTACAAGGTGGACATAACCCTAGCTTGCTATTTATCTGAATTTGAATACTACTACACATATTTCATCTTGCTAAACTAAAACCATTAATTTGTAAACTAAATAAAATTCTCCCTTTTTGTTTTACAGAAATGAATGATTAAAATCAACTAATCTGCATACAACTTAATTGGCACCATATTCCCTCTGGGATTCGACCCCAACCTAGCTGGGTTCTATATTTGAAGCGACCGCTTACTCTCTCGTAAGAGAGGTGTAATTTGGATATATCATTGAGGGAGGTGAAGGCCAAGGAATTCATAAATTTGAAGTAAGGTAGGATAACAGTAAAGAAGTATGCCTTGAAGTTTCACCTTATATCGCATTATGCTCCTGAGTTGGTATCTAACATGAGGGTTAGAATGAGTAAGTTTGCTTCTATGTTGTCACAAAAGTTAATCTTAGAGATCAACGCTACCATGTTGAAGAAGGATATGGACATCTAGAGACTTATGATGCATATTCAACTAGTAGAATAAGAAAATAAGAAGCAAGCAAAGATGAGTGAAAGGTAAAGTAAGGTTTTCTATTCGGATCTGGGCAGAGGTTAACAACAAAGTGGTAGAGATGGTAGAAAATAGCCTAAGAAGAAGTAGGACAATTCTCATTCCAACTTTACGACTAGTGTACCTTGTTTAAATTCATCAAGTGATCATCGCACTCTTTATGATATTGGGTTTGAGCACCAGGAACCTATTTATAGTCTAGTGAGGCTCAGTCGGCTCCATCATATCCTACTTGTAGATTTTGTGGTCAGGTGCATTGTGGTATTTATGATGAAGAGAGAAACACGTGCTTTAAATAAGGTTAGATTGGTGATATACATAGGTATTATCCTTCTAAGGTTGTTTCTGGGGTGAATAAGAATCATGTTACTACTTTATTTGCTCCTGCACCAAAGGGTGCTACTTCTGTTTCTGGCTCTAATACTACACGAAACCATTTGTATGCTCTTGCCACCTACTTAAATTCTGAAGCATTCCCTAATGTTGTTATTGGTATGCTCAAACTCTTCTCTCGTTATATATATTGTCTGCTAGATCCTGGGTTTTCCCTCTCTTACGTGACCCCTTATATCGCTATTCTTTTTGGTTTTGATCCTTAGTGTATTTTAGACCCCTTTTTGGAGTCCACCACAATGGGTAACTCCATTATGATTAGAAGAGTCTATAGGGGTTGTATGATGTTGGTCTATGGTAGGGAGACCTAGGTGGATCTAATAAAGTTGGACATGTTAGAATTTGCTATGATTTTTTGGGATAGATTAGTTGCATTCGTGTGATGCATCTCTTCATTGCTGGATCCGAAGGGTTAGTTTCCATTTCCTAAATTAGCCAGTGATCAAATAAAAAGGCAGTTCTAAAGAACCTAAAGGAAGGTTTCTTTCGTATATTTTAGCCTGGAGATTGGTTTCTAAAGGGTGCCTCTATCACCTTATGCATGTTAAGAATTCTAGATCTGAAGGTTCTTCCTCGTAGACTGTCCCTGTGGTCTATGAATTTCCTGAGGTGTTTTCTGATGAAATTCCTAGTATTCCTCCTAATAGGGAAATTGATTTTAGTATTGATCTTCTTTTGGACACTCATCCTATTTCTATTCCTCCTTATAGAATAGCTATGGTAGAGTTGAATGAACTAAAAAAGCAGTTGAAAGACCTTCTAAATGAGGTTTTATATGCCCTGGTGTATCTCCTTAGGGTGATCCCATGCTCTTCGTGCATAAGAAGGATGGTTTCCTTTGGATATGTATTGAATACTTCTTTGTCATCGTGAAGAATAAGTGTCTATTTCTGAGAATTGATGATCTTTTTAATCAAATTCAGGATGCTAAGGTATTTTCTAAGATTGATCTTCGATTTGGGTACGATCAATTTAAGATTAGGGAGGCTGATATTCGTAAGGCTACTTTTGAACCCTGTACGATCATTTTGAGTTTTTGATTATGTCTTTTGGTTTAACTAATACTCTGGCGACATTTAGGGATCTCATAAATTGGGTTTTCCATTAGTTTCTAGACTTTTTGTCATTGTCTTTATTGATGATATTTTGATGTATTCTAAGAGTGAGGTGGATCATGCCAATCACCTTGCCTTGTGTTGTAAACTCTGCAGGATCAATATTTGTATGCTAAGTTCTCTATGTGTGAGTTCTGTTTGAATATTGTGACTTATCTAGGTCATGTTGTTTCTAGTGAAGGGATTATGGTGGATCCACAGAAAGTTGTGGTGGTTAAAAAGTTACCTAAGACCATAAATCTAACTGAAATTTGAAGCTTCTTGGGTTTATCCAGCTAGTAAGAAGGTTGGTGGATAGTTTCTCTTCTATCGCTTCCCTATTGACTAAGTTGACCTAGAAAAAGGTGAAGTTATTATGGTCAGATACTTGTGAGGGTAGTTTTGAGAAGCTGAAGGATATGTTGACTTTGGCTCTAGTTTTTACTCTACCTAAATGAACTGATGGATTTATTGTCTATTATGATGCATCTCAGACAGGATTGGGGATTTTGTGTTGATGAAGCATGGCAAGTGGGTTCCTTATACTTCTGGACAGTTGAAAGTTCATAAGAAGAATTATCCAAATTATGATTTTGAATTATTAGGTATAGTGTTTTGCTTTAATGATCTGGTGACATTAATTGTATAGAGTCTATGTTGATATTTATTCTAATCATAAGATCTTATAATATGTGTTCATTCTAAAATAATTGAATCTCATGTAAAGGAGATGTCTTGAGTTGCTTAAGGTCTATGACATGAGTCTTCACTATTATCGAGGTAAAGCTAACGTGATTGCTAATGCCTTTAGCAGGTTGTCCATGGGAAGTATGTCTCATATGGATAAGGAGTAGCGGAATTTGGTGAAGAATATTCACCATTTGGCTAATCTCATAGTTTGTCTCTTGGAATTTAAGGATGGAGGTATGATTGTTCAACAAGTAGAAAGGTCATCTCTTGGTGCTAAAGTGAAGTAGAAGCAAATGTTGGATCCTATTTTGGTGCAAATAATGAATAATGTATGTAGGCAGAAAGTGATGGTTTTCGAGATTTGTGGTGATGGTATCATGAGTTTCCAAGGTAGACTATGTGTTCCCTATGTTAATGAGCTGAGAGAAAGAATTTTGGCTGAAGCTCATGAGTCATATTATACTATCCATCCTGGTTTGATGAAAATGTATCATGATCTTAAGGAAATTTATTGATTGAACAATAAGAAGCAAGATATGGCCAATTTTTTAGCTAAGCTTATAGTATGTCAGTAAGTAAAGGTGGAGCACTTGAGACTCGGTGTGTTGACTCAAGAGATTGAGTTGTCAGTGTGGAAATGTGAGATAATTAATGTAGATTTTGTTACAAGTCTTCTGCAACCTCTCCAATAGTTTGATCTTATTTGGGTCATCATGGATAGGATGAATAAATCTGCTCACCTTTTGCCAGTGAGGACAAATTTCTCTTCTGGGGATTAGGCAAAGATATTCATTAAGGAGATCATGCAGTTTCAAGGTACTCCAATTTCCATCATATCTAATCGAGGCACATAGTTCTCATCTCACTTTTGGAGGTCATTTCAGTGAGGTTAGGGAACTAAGGTAATAGTTAGTACAACTTTCCACCCATGAATGGATGGGCAAACAGAATGAAAAATTTAGGTCTTTAAAGATATCTTTCAGGCTTGTGTGTTTGATTATGGTTGTAGTTGAGCTGACCACTTGCCTCTCATAGAATTTTCCTACAAAAATAGTTATCACTGTAGAATTGGTATGGCTCTGTTTGAGGCCTTATATAGTAGGCAGTGTAGATTTCCTATTAGGTGGTTTGAGTTGGTGAAAATAATACGTTTGGCCCTGATTTGGTTCACCAACCATGGATAAGGTAAAGGAGATTTAGGATAGACTTAAGGCCACTGAAAGTTCCCAAAAGTCCTATGCGGAAGTAAGGTGGAGGTAGTAGGAAATTGATGTTGGTGATTGGATATTTGTTAAGGTGTCTCCTTGAATAGAGTGATGTAGTTTGGTATGAAGGGGAAGCTCAGTCCCCATTATGTTGGTCCATACTTGGTTGTGAAGAGGGTTGGTAATGTCACTTATAATTTGGAGTTTTCTTCTAGCATAAGCTCTATTCATCTAGTGTTTCATGTTTTAATGTTGAGAAAGATCATGGGTGATCCTTCAATGATTATTTCTTTGAAAAAGATGGATATTTTAGATTATTTGTTCTACGAGGTGTTCTAAATTGAAATTTTAGATTGGTAAGTCTGTCAGTTGCATACAAAAGACATAGCTCCGGTAAGGGTTCTGTGGGAGAACCAAAAGGTTAAGGAAGCTACTTGGGAAGCCAAAGAGGACATGGAATCCAAATATCCATTCTTGTTCCCTGTTTCAGATAATCAAGCTAGACATATGAATATTCCTTAACATTCTTATTTTTTGACTTTGTTAAAGGAAATTGTAAATTCCTTAGCATTTTTATTTTTTGTTTTTGTTAAAGGTAAGTGTGGTTGTGTTTGGAGTCAAACTATGTTAATAAATGCCTTCTCCTATCATTTGAGGATGAATGATCCTAAGGGGGAGTATGTAACGCCCCGGGTTTTCGCTCTTTGAAAATTTTCTGAAATTTTATACTCACTGTCTTTACTATAACTTACCCCTATGAGTTGTAGGGTGTCTTGATGGGTCATGTGACCCTAGTTGTAAAGTGTCCAGTAAATGGTGCTTGAGTTGATGTCCTAAGTATGACTTAGAGATATAAGTCGTAGGAAGTCTTGATGGACCTTAGGGACCCAATCATAACCAAATCAGTAAGTACATGGAAATGTTCTGCTCTGAGTACAAGTGGCTCACTAAGATTTGTAAGAACTTGTTGCTACTCATTGGGTGAAAATCATAGGATGTCCATTATTTACAAACTGGGGTTCTGTGTTGACTATGACTGGACCCTATGAGTCGTAGAGTCCCATTAGAAGTGGTGCCAATTAAGTCGTAAGGTCACCAATGCATGGGTGTCTTGGGAATTGTCTTGGTTATGACTTATGGTGACAAGTCGTAATGAGTTTATAAAAGTTTTATGGTGACCAGTATCATTTACAGCAAAATTTAAGCTTTTAATTTAAGGGCACTTTAGATAATTCACTTCTCACCTAATTAAAATGCCACATTCATAAAGCACTTAAAGGTTGTTATTTCTCATTCATCACGTATTGAAATACTTCTAAGCTATCTCAAATTCTCTCAAGCAGCATACATAGGGTTTTCATAAAATAGGTAATCCAAGGGCTCAAGGGTTGAATTCTTTCTGTGAAACATGGATTTAGGCATATACTCTTTCCTCATTGTTAATTTGTTAAAATAAGATGTTTTAAAGTATTGTTTATGAGCTATTGATGTTTTTTGTTTGAAATGGGGGTTGAGGGTTTTGAATGCTCTTCAATTGAATAATGTTTTCCAAGGTTTACATGTTATTTTTTATGCTTAAATTATGGTTATGAACTTGTGGGTGCAATAGTATTTAAATAAATCAGGGAATTATGATTTTCCCAAACTCGTGACTTTTGAAGTGGTTATAATCTCAACCCCATATTATGAAATTCATTTGAATATGAAAAATATGCATATTGAACTATTCTTGAAGTTTTTCATAATGTGAAAAGCTAACGATGCATAATGGTTTTTAATTGAACCTTGTGGGTTTAGTATTTTTACAAGCTTCTGCATAATTGAACCAACGGGGTTGTAGATTTCCCCAAGTGATGTAATTTTTTAGGAATGTTTTTGTTACCTTGCAAATCTAGTTGGAATGACGATACCAATAATGTATGCATTAATATGAAATATGGTTCAATGAACTAAAAAATGTGATAATTGTTTTAATTGGGATTACTTGAGGGTTGTGTAGCTGAGTCATGAAAGTAGAGGTCCTAAGAGACCCATACTATAAACCGCAATTGCTTATGCAGGGGTCTATATGACTGGGAGCCTAGAGTCCCCCTTAATATTATTATCATATGATTGGGAGGTTTGAGTCCCCCACATAATATAACATGATTTGGTGCTCATATCACCTTGATATTGAGTGAGGTTTGAGTCCCCATAGTGCTTATGTATTCCCTCTGGTTCATATGTCCACACGCACTGAGGCCTTACCAGCTGGGGGAGAGTTGGGCCCATATAGCCCATGGGTGCCTTTTTATGTTATGATGGTTGATCTACACAATCCAAGATAAAGTTTTAAAGTGCATTTTAAGTCTTGTTTTCTTTCTGGTATGTGATATATATATATATGCATTTTACTATGTGTGTTGGATTTAAATGATTTGAAACTATTAATTATGGTATTATGTTATCCTTATCCTTGAGTTTCATGCTAGTGTCCATCCTACTAAGTGTTTTTGGATGTTGTATCCCCATGCAATGCAAGCACCGAATCAACTTCTACTTTTCCTATGTAGAGTTAGGTTGGTTGGCTCGATTCGTCTGTTCGTTTTGGTGAAGTCGTGAACTTCTATTCTCTACAAGGCTTAGTCATTTCACTAGCTTTCATTTTTAGATTTGAGTTGATATTTTTAATTATTTTCAACATTATCATTATCATTTGTCAGAGTCGGGGGCATGTCCCGATCAAGAATAGTTCTTCCTTCTTTGATAAGAAGGCTTTGTTGGATTACTCTGGACTTGGGTGATGTTGCTCGATTGTTTTTGCCAATTGTTAGTTATGGTTCATAGAAGTATGTTTTATTCATTAAATTTATTTTGTTATATATTTGGAATATATTCGACTGAAGGGATATTGTGTTGTTTGGTTAGGTGCAAAAGGGGTGGTCTCCAATCCAAATGGGACTTGAGATGTCTGTCATGGTCAGGCCCTTGTTCGGGTCATGATAGTTTATTAGCAAGCGGTTATTGATGCTCCAGACAATTCTCTTAGATGATATACTAGAGAGAAAATACCTTCATATTGTTATTCTCCCCAATGAGTATGTACTCTCGACTGAAGAGGGAGAACCTAAGAATATTGATGAGGCCATGGAAAGGAAAGAAAAAGAAAAGAAGTTTGATGATATAGAAGATGAGATTAAAACTTTGTATGATAATCATACCTTTGATTTGGTTAAGCTTCCTATTAACAAAATCTTTGAAAAATAGGTGGGCTTTTTAAGTGGTACATAAAGATGGTAATCCAGTTCCATGATACAAGGATATATTGGTTGTTAAGGGATTTAATGAAAAAAGGGAGTTTATTTTGATAAGATAGTCTCTCTAGTCATAAAGATGGCATTCATTTGTGTGGTTCAAGGCTTTGCTACAATTCTAGATTTAGAGGTTGAGAAATGAATGTTAAAATTACTTTTCTCCATGGTGACATGAATAAATAAATTTATATGGAGCTGGCGAAAGGTTTGAAGTCAATGAAAAATAAAATTACATTTGTACATTGAATAAGAGCTTGTATAGTTTGAAATAAGCTCTCAGACAATGATACATGATGTTTGGTTCATTCATAAGTCAGTAGGACTCCAAGAAGACTACTTCAGACCATTGTGTTTTTGTGCAAGAATGCTCTGATGGTGAATTTATTACTGTGTTGCATTGTTTTGATGACATGCTTATTGTTGATCATAATGCCTGCAGGATTAAGAAGTTGAAGCAAGATTTGAGTATGATTTTTCTATGAAAAACATAGTAGAAGCAAGGAAGATTCTTAGCATGAAAATTGTCCCTGGTTGAAAGCCCAAGAAGTTCTGGTTGTCACAAGAGAAGTACATTCAAAAAGTACTATGAAAGTTCCACATGGATAAGGCTAAGGTTTTCAGTACACCTTTAGCTATACACTTCAAATTTAGCTCAAAGTAGTGTCTTTCCAGTGATGATGAGAAGGAAGATATAAAGAAAATTCCTTATGCTTTAGTCATTTGCAGTTTGATGTATGTAATGGTTTGTATTTCTCATGTTGCTGGTATTTTTATCTATTTTCTTTTGAATTCGGGAAGAGAACATTAGAATATTGCGAAGTGGATTATGGGATATCTTGTGGTTGTTCTAGTCTGAGTTTGTGTTTTGGCATAGGGAAGCCTATTCTGTATGGTTATACAGATTCAGACATGGTTAGTGATATTGATACTCGCTAGTCTACTTCAGGTTATTTGGTTATTTTTGAAGGGAGAGTTGTATTGTGGCAATTTAGGTTGCAAAAGTATGTTTCTCTATCTACTACTGAAGCTGAGCTTATTGCTACCATTAAAACTTGTAAAGATTTGCTTTGGATGATGATATTCTTGGGGAAACTTGATTTTTCTCAAGGGAGGTATGTGCTTTATTGCGATAGTCAAAGTGCTATACATCTTGGCAAGAATTCTACATTTCATGGTCGGTCTAAACATATTGATGTGAGATACCATTGAATTCGAGATGCGTGGGATTCTAAGTTTCTTAAACTTGAGAAGATTCGTATAGATGATAATGGTTTTGATATGATGATTAAAGCTTTTCCAAGAGATATGTTTGAATATTGTTGCATGATCGTTGGGATGGCAGTCACCTCCACATAATCGTGAGGGCGAGAATTGTTAGATTATGAGTCTTTTTCCCTTCCTATGTGGATAAATAAAATCCAATTTTGACCATAGGCCCATTACAATAGGTCATATATATAGACATTTCTAAGTCTTATTTCACCATCCACAAAAGAGTTTTCAGCAGCCATAGAGAGAAAAATAGAGCAGATTTTTGACCAAATTTCAACCTTAAATAGCCAACTTCAAATCTCAATACCCGCATCGTTTCTTGTCTGATTGTGCTGATTTTTCAAAAGCTTGGTCCTTTCATCTCAATATTTGTTTAGGAACTAAAATAGTTGGATTTAGTGCTCCACAACTCTGATTTTGCTCCCATGAACAATAGCTATATTTTTGTGCTTTTGCTCCTTTATTGCTTGAGCTTTTGGTATTGTGGTTTATGTATTGTTGTTCGTTGTTTGAGACCTTTTTGTTGGAAATTTTTGAGGATATAATTGTAACTCTTGTTGATTATAGTGGAGGTTTTGGTCCCGTGGTCTTTTACTCTGCATATCGAAGGTTTTTTAATGTAAATTTGGTGTCTCGTGTGATTGATTTTATTCATATCTTGTCATATTTTATCTAGTTGATTTATTTTGTTTCTTACTATCATTGTGCTTTGGTTTATTTGTTTCCTCTTTGTTCAAATTGAAAGAGAAAGTTTAGATTTGGGTATTCTTCCGTTGCTACCTTGTCGCGCACTTTAATAGTATTATTGTCTTTCCCAACAACGTGGTACCAGAGCGTTGGTTGTTCCCAACAACTTGGATATTATAAACAGTGTTCGAGAGATCCAAGTCACCCAGTTAGAAGCTGATACATAAATTTACATTGAATGTAATATTAAATAAGTAAAAAAAAGAGTAATAATTTTTTGTAAAAAAAAGTCCGATCCCAATAAATTCTAGGTATTCTATTTTTGTTCCCAACACCTTTATCAAGGTGCACCCAAAATATTCACTTGATTTTTTAGAATAAGATATCTCACAAAAAAAATGTTATCATATTTTTCTTTTGACAAAACACATCTAAGTTAGCAAGATAATTAGGCCCTTCAAAATTAAGAATATACTAATTGTGTTAAAAAAAGTCAAAAAAATGATATCTAATAAACAAATAATACTATACAATATTCAGTATATATGCAGTATAATAAAATAGGTATATGCAAGTTAAGAAGGCATATTATAAGAACAAAAAAATCTTATGCACCTTCTGATTCAAGCATATTCTATCAAAACCTAAAAGAAGAGAAGGAATTTTGGGAAAAAATTGATCGTATTATTGTGTTTTACAATGTACATATGTCTTTCTTATATAGAAAAATCTATACACGTTCAATGATAAAGAAAAGACTTCTAACAAAACTTCACAATAGAAATACACCCCAACTAGGCTTCTACAAAATAATGATAGACTCCTAATCATAGTATATAATTTCTATGCATTATCTTTAAAAATAAAATATTCTATAAATAAATCTATTCAAATATAAATTGACAAATGAATTGGGCCGAGATAAATTACTACAAAATAGCCAGCCTAAAATTTCCTTTAATAATTTGTTTCTCCATTAATAGGCTCAATGGCCCAAGTATGTAGCAAAAATAATATGTACTCGAAAAGTGATTAGCTAAGGAATCATTTATTTATTGTCTTCTCTATTTGTTTTTCATTTGGTTGTGAGCTTAAGCTCATTTGGCCAGAGCTAGATTCTCTGTTAACACCCCTCCCCCCCAACCTGGGAGCTTAAAGACCGAACTCCTAAATTGCAAAAAAGATTCTGATGAAGTAATCTAGGGAATGTTTTTGTGAAGATATTTAGGATATGAGAGGAGGAAGGTAACAAAGATAAGGATATCAATCCATTAAGCAATTTTTATGAGCAAAGTGGCAATACAACTCTATATGCTTTGTGTGTTCATAAAATACGAGGTTTTTGGCTATATAGATCACTATTTGATTATCACAGTGAACGTTGACTAAAAGAGATAGTATAACTCAGAGATCTCTAACAAAACACACCACCCAAGAAATTCAGCAACCAAATGATAAATTGATCTATATTTTTCAGCCATGGATAATAAAGAAAAAACCTATTGTTTCTTGGATTTCTAAGAAATAGGACAGCTCCCCAAACACAGACAGAACCCATTGGCTGAATGCCAAGACTTCAACAAGAGCCTAGTCGACATCACAAAATTCCAAAAGTTTTTAAATAGGCTTAGCTATTAGGAAAATTCATAATTTGGAAAAATTCTATATGTGTCAAAGAGTGTAGAACACTTAATGAAGATGACCGTGTTTGGGATTGCGTATCTTCTCTCAATGTTTGCCCATCATACAAAAAATTTAGATGAGTATGTATAAAGAAATTTTAATTTTCCTAAAAGTTTTTTAGAATTGGTTATGTCTGTGAGAGGTATTCCAAATTCAAAAAATTATCAAGGTTGGGTTGAGAGGGGTGGAGAAAGACTGCTCTTTAATAGAATCAAACAAACAAAAAAAATAAATAGAAAATAAAAAAACCTGGGTTTTGGCTATTAGAAATTTCCTGAGCATTGAGCTCATTATTTTTGTAACGACCAATGATACGAGTCGTATGTTATGGATATGGGTCTAGGGACCCTAGTCGTATGTTGGTTAGCATGATATTGGCTAAGTTATTTCCGTGGTACGAGAAGACTCCATATGAGTTGTATGTTCATGATATGAGATATATAGTGCCCAATCGTATATTATCCAGCATCTAACCTAGATGTCCTGCTTAAGGTAGGACTTGAAGGATTCTAGTCGTATGGTGATGGAACAAGTTAAGCCAAAGAAGTTGTATGTTGGACAAAATATAGTGTCCAAAAGTCTGATCAAGTTAAGAGTTCAGGCTACCACTTGTATGATGTTGATATGAGTTGACAGGTCAAACCGTACCATCATCATTTTGTATAGATTTTAAGATGGGGGTATTTTAGATATTTCACACCCCAAGAAATTAAGACCCCATGTCTTATAACATTATTTGGTCCCTCATTCTTCACTTTAAAAGATCAAAACACTCTTTACAAACCTCTTAGGAAAATTAGGCTAGGGTTTCTTCAAGATGGTCATCTAGAGGCTTAAGTATCAAAATTGCTCCATTAATCTTTGTGAGTAAGGCATGTTACTTCTCCCTCATTTTTAGTTCAACTGCAAACACATTTTAATAAATGGTTTTCATGGTATTATTGTGGATTTATTTTGGTTTTGAAATAGATGTTAGGGGTTTTGGTTGTTCATGGTTGGATAATGTTTTCCCATATCTTACATATCATTTTTATGTTATTTTAATAGTTTAAACATATGGTTTCATGGGAATGGTGAATTGATACTTGGTTTTTGTTTTGGAAACTATAAGCCCTAAATATGTTTGTTAGAATGCCAATGAGAATAATTTTTATCACATAGTTTGACTATTCTTGAAATCTTTCCATTGCATAATATGTTAACAGAACCTAAATTGGTTTGGTTGGTTTTAAATGGTTTGGAGAGGGCTTGGTGGCCACGACTTTGTTTTAATTGGAGGTCTTGTGGGGTACATAGGAATCCCCTAAGTGTTATGATAATACCACATTAGAATGCCTTGCTAGTTGACTCTTGGAATTGGTGGTTTGGTTATGTGCTAAATATTTTAATTGTACAATAATGGTGGGTTGTAATAGCTAATTTTGAAGGTTCCCAATTGAAGGGCTGGAAACTCATGTTTGCAACATAAGGGTTGGTCATGATAATCATATTCTTGTGGGGTACATGGTAATACCCCAAGTTATACTTGCAAATATATATCATAAAGGGCGATGGTTAAATGGGAATATCCAACCCCTATGATATATCCAATTCATGCCGCTACACATACTGCAGCCTATTTAGGGGGAAATACTGGACACATATAACCCATGGATGGATTATGATAGTAAGGATACATAACCCAGGTTAAAGGTTTTAAATGCATGCTAAACTCGGCTACATCTCCCAGCATAGTTATATATATATATGTATATGATTTCATAAAGTTATTAACTTTGGTTTTTAATAATGGCATTATTTTATCCTTATTCCTGAGTAAATGCTAGCATTTATTCCGCTAACTGTCTTCAGGTGTTGTATCCCTACGTGATGCAGTATCCATCCATATTACTACTCCTGTTCAGTGACTTAGATTAAGGGATAGATTAGAGTTAGACTGAAGTTGTGAGCTTTTATACTTTAGAAGACTTCATTTCATGCTATGGGCCTTCTTTACATTATTTTGTTTCTTGGTCTTTGGTTTTGGCGATGGTCGGGGGCATGTCCTGACCAGATTTTCTTTTTCTTTGGTTAGAGGCTTTATGGGACTACTTTAGGCAAGGCGGTGTCGGTATTGGTGTCAGACTTGGTATTGGTATATGTATTTGGGTTGGCACCGGTCAGATATTTGATTGAGGTTGTTGGATTATGGTTATAGACTTTATTTAATGTCTTTGTTTTATTCTTGTTCTATCTTATTATATGTTTGGAATTTATTCAACATGGGTTGCAGAGCGATTATGGTTAGGTCTTGGGGGTACTCTCTAGTCCCGATTAGATTTGAGGCACCCGACACGACTAGGCACTAATTTGGGTCATATCAGATTGGTATCAGAGCCCTAGGTTCATCATTAATTGGGAGTACCCAAAGACGTGTTAAGTAGAGTCTTTAAGAGGATGTATAGTGTGCCACACTCATAAGGGAGAGGATACAAAGAAATTAGTAATATTTCTTGTTTTTGTGTTTTATTTTTAAGTTATAGAGTATTAGGTCCTAATTCTCCTCTATTTCTTATTTGTTCTCTTTTCAGATCATGCCTCCTCTCTTTTCAGATCATAAGAGAAGTAAAAGTGAAAATGTTTGTAAATCTAAAGCCAGGTAAGATATCAGTAAAGGAATATGCCTTGAAGTTCCACTAGTTATCATGGTATGCTCGGAGTTAGTTTCTAGCAAGTGGGATAGAATGAGGAAGTTTGTGTCTGATTTATCCCAAGAATTGATCTTAGAGAGTAAGTCTACCTTTTTAAATAAGGACATGGATACTTCCAGGTTGATGGTATACATGCAACAGGTTACAAAAGAGTAAAGGAAGCAGACTAACATAGTAGAGAGGCAAGGAAAGAAGTATATATTTTTTTAGTAGAGTGGTGGCCAACAACAGAGTAGCGAGGATGGTGGAATGTATTCCAAGAAGAATTAAGGAAATTTTTGGTCTTATTCGATGGCTAGTGCTACGCAACCAAAGATATTAGGTGATAGGTATTTGTATGGTAGTGACAACTATAGGTCATAGAGTACCCCATCTTAGGATATTGGGGCTCAATTAGCTCAATCATATCATTTCTTCAGGTTTTGTGGTAGATTGCATTGGGGTTATTGTTATAAAGAAATGGATAGGTGCTTCAACTGCGGTTAGCCAGGGCACATGCTTAGAAATTGTCTTGTTGGTAAGGTTTTCTTTGGGTCAAACAAGGTTCTAATTTCCTCTTCTTCAGCTCTGACACCAAAGGGTGCACCATATGGCTCTGACACTGGTCAAAATCGTCTCTATTCTCTCACTACCTACCAGGAGTCTGAGGCATCGCCTGATGTTATGACTGGTATGTTTAAACTCTTTTCCCATGGTGTGTACTATTTACTTAATCCAAGGTCCACTCTCTCTTATGTGACCTTATTTGTGGCTGTGCATTTTGGTTTTGGTCCCGAGTTTGTTTTAGACTCTTTTTCTATTTCTACCATGGTTAGGACTCAGTGATTGCTAAAAGAGTCTATAGAGGGTGTAAAATATTTATTTGTAGTAAAGAAACTGTGGTGGATCTATTTAAATTAGACATAGTGGATTTTGATGTCATATTGGTGATGGATTGGTTGCAGTTGTGCTATACTTTACTAGATTATCGAACCCATAAGGGCATCTTTAGTTTCAGTAATAAATCAATTATTGAGTGGGAGGGCGGTTTCCTAGATCTTAAGGAGAAGTTCATATCTTATCTTAGAGCTGAGAGAATAATCTACAAGGGTGTCTCTATCATCCTGGGTAAAAGATTTTAACTCAAAGGGTCCTTCTTTGCATTCTATCCCGGTGGTTAATGAATTTCCTGAGGTCTTCCTTGATGACCTACCTGGAATTCCCCCTGATAGGGAGATTGAGTTTTGATTGATCTTATTCTAGACACCCATCCAATTTTTATTCCTCCATATTGTATGGCTCCAGCTGAGTTAAAGATGCTTAAGGAGTAACTACAGGATCTTCTAGGCAAGGGTTTCCTCCATCCTAGTATGTCCGCATGGGGTTTAGCTATCCCTTAGTATGTGTATTGATTACCAGCAATTGAATAAGGTGACTGTAAAGAATAATTACCCTCTTCCAAGGATAGATGACTTATTTGATCAGTTGCAGGGTGTTATGTTTTTCTCAAAGATTTATCTTTGATCGGGGTACCATCATTTAAAGATTAGGGAGGTGAATAACCTAAGACCCCTTTCCATACCCGATATAGGCATTTTGAGTTTCTTTTTATATAGTTTTGGTTTACCAATGCCCCAACATCATTTATAAATTTGATGAATAGATTTTTCCATCAGTTTTTGAATTACAGACCTTGAAGGAGCAGTAGTTACATGCCAAATTTTTGAAATGTGAATTCTGGTTGAACACTATCACTTTTCTAGGTCATATCATTTCTAGTGAAGGGAGCAAGGTAAATCCATAAAATAATGCAGTGGTGAATGAGTGGACTAGACCAACGACTTCAATCAATATTTAGAGTTTCATGGTTTTAGCGGGTTACTATAGGAGGTTTGTGGAGAGTTTTTTGGCTATTGCTTCCCCATTGACTAAATTAACTCAGAAGAAGGTGAGGTTCTAATGCTTGTAAGGGTAGTTTTGAGAGGTTTAAGGAAAATATAAGTTTGGCTCTGATTTTGAATTTATCGAGGGTACTGATGGGTTTTTGGTTTATTGTTACGTGTCCCGTGTAGGGCTTGGATGCATTCTGATGCAACATGGCAGGGTGATAGTTAATGCGTCTAGGCAGCTAAAGGTTCATCAAAGTAATTATCTAACTCGTAATTTGGAATTGCTAGTTGTGGTACTCTCATTGACAATCTGGTGGCACTATTTTTATAGAGTGCATGTGGACAGCTTTTTAGATCATAAGAGCCTTCAGCATGTGCTTACTCAAAAATAGATTAATCTCAGGCAAAGGAGATAGCTTGAGCTACTCAAGCATTGTGACATTAGTCGTCACTATCATCAAGGTAAAACTAATGTAGTTTATGATGCTCTTAGTAGGTTATCCATAGGGAGTTTAGCTCATGTGGACAAGGAAAAGCGGGATTTTGTAAAGGATATTCACCGTATGGCTAACCATGGTGTTCGTCTGTTAGACTCCAAGAGTGGTGGTGTATTTGTACAGAAGGTGGTACAGTCGTCTTGTAGTGCTGAGATCAAGGAGACGCAGATGTTAGATCTTATCCTGATGAGGATCAAGGGTAATGTAGGTGCGTAGAAGGTGATGGATTTCGAGATTAGTGGTGATGGTACCTTACAGTACCAAGGAAGGATATGTGCTCCCGATGTTGATGGTTTGCAAGATAGGATTTTTGTTGAAGTGCATGAGTCACGCTATCTCGTTAACCCTAGTTTGATAAAAATGTATCAAGTCCTTAAAGAGATCTATTGGTGGAGCAATATAAAGAGGGATATGGAAAATTATGTGGCTAAGTACATGCTGTGCCAACAAGTGAAAGTTGAGCACATAAAGTGATAAATTTGGATTTTATTATAGTTCTTCCTCGGTCTCAGAATCCATTTTATTTGGTTTGGGTCATTTTGGATGGGATGACAAAGTTGGCATACTTTTTTCTAGTGAGGACTAAGTTCTCGGTTGAGAATTATGCAAGGTTGTATCTCCATGAGATTGTGAAGTTGAATGGGGTAACAATTTTTATTACTCGGATCATGGTCCGCAATTTTTATCTCACTTTTAGCAGTCATTTTAGAAAGTTTTGGGGACTAAGGTAAGTCTTAATATTTCCTTTCACCCATAGCAGGAATAGGAAAACAAAGATAACTATTCAGATGTTGGAGGATATGCTTCGTGCCTATATGATTGACTATGGTGGTAGTTCGGTAGAGCATTTGCCTCTTATAGAGTTTGCCTACAATAATAGATAGCACTTTAGAATTTGGATGGCGTTGTTTGAAGCTTTATAAGATAGGAGTTGTAGGTCTCCTATTGAGTAGTTCGAAGTTGGTGAGGCAGAGATATTTTGCCGGAATTTGGTTCACCAAGCCATGGAGAAGATGAAGGTGATTCAGTATAGACTTAACTCTTCCCAAAGTCACCAAAAGTCCTATGAAGATGTGAGGCATAGGGAGTTAGAGTTTGATGTTGGAGATAGGATGCTTTTGAAGATTTCTCCCATGAAGGAAGTGATGTAGCTTGGGAAGAAGGAAAAGCTTCGTCATTTATATATCGGTCTATACTCGGTACTGAGATAGATTGGCAATGTGGCATATAAGTTGGAGTTGCCTTCTAGTTTGAGTTCCATTCACCCAGTATTCCATGTTTTTATGTTGAGTAAGTGTATAGGTGATTCATTGCAAATAGTGCCTATTGCCAATCTTGTTATTTTGGATTCTCTGTCTTATGAGGAGGTCCTAGTGAAAATTTTGGATCGGCAGGTTTTTCGTTCACGGACCAAGGACTTGGCCTCGGTAAAGGTTTCATGGAGGAACCACGAGGTTGAAGAGGATACTTGGGAAGATGATGAGTACACGAAGTCCAAGCATCCATTCTAGTTTTCTGCTCTAAAAATTCGTGCAGAAGGTATGTGTTCTTCATAACATCTTTGTTTCTGACTTATTTAAAGGAAAGATTGATTTCCTTGCATCTTTGTTTTCTAACTATATTAAAGGTCAGAGTAGAGATGTTGGGGTGTAAATTGTTCTTGTACTGCCTAGTTCTATAATTTGAGTACAATTAATCCAGATGGGGAGAATTGAAATACCCTGGATTTTGGTCCTTTTAAATTTCCTAAGCTTTGAGCTCACTGTTCTTCTAATGACCGACAATGCGAGTCGTATGGTGTGGGTATGGTTCTAAGGACCCTAGTCGTATATTGGTAAGTGTTATGTTGGCGATGTTCTTTCCTTTGTACAAGAAGACTCCATACGAATAGTATGTTTATGATACGAAAAGTATAGTTCCCAACCGTATGTTGTCTAGTGTCTAGTCTTGATGTCCCGCTTTGGGTACGACTTGATGGATACTAGTCATATGGTGATAGTATGATTTAAACCAAGGGAGTTGTATGTTGGACAGAATATGATGTCCAACTTTCTAATTAAGTACCTAAGTTAAGGGTACCACTCGTATGATGTGGACACGAGTTGAGGGGTCCAACTTTACCTTCATGCCTTCTTTTTACACTTTTTAAGCTGAGGGTATTTTGGAAATTTTCTACCCCAATCCCTTAAGATCCCACATCTTATAACACTATTTGGTCCATTATTCTACAGTTTAGAAGATCAAAACACTCTCTAAAAATCTCTCACAAATATTGGGGTAGGGTTTTTTCAAGGTGTTCATATAAAGGCATAAGGATCAAAATTTCTTCTTGAATCTTCGTGAATAAGGCATGTTACTCCTCACTCATTGTTAGTTCAGCTAAAAGAATGTTTTAATGAATGGGTTTCATGGTATTATAGGGGATTTATTTTTGTTTTTAAATAGATGTTGGGGTTTTTGGTTCTTCATGATTGGATAATTTTTTTTCCATGCCTTATTTATGGTTTTTCATGTTATAATAATGGTTTTAATATGTGATTGCATAGGAATGGTCAATTGATACTTGGTTTTGGTTTTGGAAAGTATATGCACTCAACATTTTTGGTAAAGTGTCAATGAGAATGATTTTTGTCACATAGTCTGACTATTCTTGAAATCTTTGCATTGCATAATATGGTAATGGAACCTAAATTGGTTTCTTTGATTTTAAATGGTTTGAAAGGCCTTGGTGGACACAACTTTGGTTTAATTGGAGGTCTTGTGGGGTACATCGGAATCCCTAAGTATTGCTAATGACATAGCTCGCTAGCTATAGTCGATATGGTGATACCACTTCATAATGCCTTGATAGCTGAATCTTGTAATTGGTGTTTTATTTATGTGCCAAATTTTTTAATTGGGCAATAATGGCGGGTTAAAATACCTAACCGTGAAGGTATGAGTCCGATAGATGGGCACTGGAAACTCATGTTTACCTATATAAGGGTTGGTTATTATGACCATATGCTTGTGGGGTACATGGGAATCCCTCAAGTTATACTTGTATATATGTATCATAGAAGGTGAAGGGTACAAGGGAATCCCTGGCCCCTATGATATCTACGGTTTGTGTGGCTACACGTACTGGGGCCCATTCAAAGGGTAATACTCGACCCATATAGCCTGTGGGTGGATTACGACGATAAAGCTACACAATCCTGGTTAAAGGTTTTAAATGCATACTAAACCTAATTCCCTCTCCTGACCTGGTATATATGTATATATATGTGTGTGTGATTGCATATGGTTATTCACTTTGGTTTTGAATAATGGCATTATTTTATCCTTATTCCAAAGTACATGCTAGCGTTCATTCTGCTAACCGTCTTTGGACATTGTATCCCCATGCAATGTAGGAATTATCCATACTACTGCTCCTACTCAGAGACTTTGATTTGGGGTTAGCTTAGAGTTAGCCTGAAATGGTGAGATTCCATACTCCATATGGTCGGGAGCATGTCCCGACCAGATGTTCTTTCTTTATGGTTAGAGGCTTCGTGGGACTACTTTGGGCATGTGCGATGTCGGTATTGGTTTCATCCTTGATATTGGTATTTGCATTAGGGTTGGCACCGGTCAGATATTTGATTGAGATTGTGGTTATAAACTTTATTTAATGTCTTTAATTTATTCTTTTTATATCTTGTTATTTGTTCGAAATTCATTTGACATGGGTTGCAGGGTGGTTATGGTTAGGTCTTGGGGGTGGTCTCAGGTCCTGGTTGGACTTAAGACACCTGACACGACTAGGCCCTAGTTTAGGTTGTGTCAGCAAACTTGTTGTAATGACCCCCCGGTCATATCCTTGATTTGCATACATTTTCGGCTTTGTGTGCCTCTCCACAGTAGCTACGGGTCATTTATGACTTTTCAGAATTGTCGGTTCGGTGAGTGGATAGTTCATTTGGATTTTAGGCTCATTTACCTATTTAGGAGATATCATTGTTTAGGATTTGGTCTCAAATGAATCCCCCTAGTAGATGACCTCTGATGAAAATTCTGACAACACCATCAGCTCTAGACATTAATTTTAGGCTAGGAGGACTAGTGATTTGGCTTTTGAGGCTTCTGAAATTGTTTTAGGCTATTGAGCTTATTATATAAAAAATGTAACTATAGGTGTAGGCCCCACATTTTGTCCAAACAACCTCAAATTTCTCTATTTAATCATGTTCATAGGGTTCTGGATGAGTTTCGAGGGTCAAAAGAAATTGTCTTTGTTGGTGTTGATGTCTTCACGAACGCAAACTTTGACCATTTGACCTAGTCATGATAGAGACCAAAAGATCGCAATAGTGATATTTTAGCCTCTGACTTTTGGTCGCTATTCCGACCACATCATTGAGTCCAAATTCATATTTTGACATTTTTGGAGTTAGGAAACCTTCATTTTGATGATATTCGATGTATTTTTCTTAAATAATCTTTGTGTCTCAGTTAAGGACTCTATTTTCCTTATTTTCCAACAACTATTTTAATTTTTGTGATTTTCACCCAAGTTTAGAATCATAAACCCTATATTCACTATTTCTTGAGATTGAGAGCTCGGATTTGGGCTATTCCAAAGGAGTTTGTGAGATTTCATCTATGGAAAAGTTTTCTACTATTATAATTATCATTTTTCCCTTGATTTTTTCTTTAAAAAAGCTTCAAATTCTTTATCTCAAAATAGGTTTTTAGGGCTTTGGCAGGTAAAATTTTAAAGAGGTTTTTCTTTGATTTGAACCTTGTTTTTCTTGGATTTTCATCTATAAACTCCTATGAGTATGGGGAACATATTTCAAAAATAAAATTATAATTTTTACCCCTTGAACATTCGAACCTATTTAGGGTTCCATTTTTAGACCTGTCTTAAATATAGAAATATGGGTCTCATTTTATCCCTAATGACGCGTAGATTATGATTTTCATAATGTGTAAGCATTTAGGATCATTAAGTGAAGGCAGGTATTTTATGGACGACTCAAAGATTTACAGTTCAGCTTTGAGGTAAGTTTCTGTCTACTCTTCTTCATAAGATGATGTGTTTTATATATTACATATGAATGTGAATGTTTAGATTGATTATGAGTAGAAAACCATGACATAGTCTTGATTATTGATGTTTGGGAATTAGATGGGCGAATTGACCAGTAAAGTGAAAGATTTGTTATGCTTTTATGATTCTATTACCCTAGGTTTATAGCATTTAGGAATTGATGAGATTAATGAATATTAGAATAAGGTTATAATGTACTTATGGATTATGATAATGATTCCCGGCTCTTGAGGTTATGGTTATGTCGCATATGTACCTATTATTAGGCTGCAGGCCGTGTTATGATATTTGTTGGATTTCAGGAAGTGTTTATCCTTGTAAAGGATGTATCCATAATTTATAGACATGTTGATGTTTACAACTTCATTATGAGAATACGGATAATAGCATTCATAGATTTGGTACATTCATGACCACTAAAATAGAAAATTGTAATACCCCGTTCTTCTATCTAGCTTCGATTCGTCCTTAGAACATCAAAGATCTTACTTCATAAATGAATACCTTTTATTTCCTATGTTATTTTCAAGATTTTGATTTTTAATCTGGTGGGAAATTGAATTAGCTTTCCAGCGATACCAATTTCGCGAAAATCCGATATCGGAGTAAAAAGTTATGGACTTTTTACCGAAAGCAGTCTGAACTACCCAAGTGCAACGCCGTCATCGAACTAACGACAGACCGTCACCCAGACCATCGCAGCTGAGGCAGTGAGTCCATTCTCTGGCTAAGTGCTATGGAGAGGTCTTACGGACTATCGCCTGAGCCATCGCAGACGAGGCAGCGAACCCCTATTCTGGTCCACGTGCGACGGTTTATCCGACGGACCATCGACCCAGCGATAGACCATCGCACCAACCATCGCAGATCCTGCTCAAAAATTTTAAGTCATTTTTAAATTGACATTTTACTCTTTTTCCACCCTTTTTAACACCTATTTATATTGGATCAAGGTTCATAACTCCATATTCATCTATAACTTCAAAAGCTAGGGTTTCTTTCTAGATAAAAAAAATCCAAGAAGAAGATTCAAACCCTTCTTCAAGAAACTAAGAAATTTAAGTTCTTCAAGTTCAAGAACCATCAAGAAGACATCTAGATCTGTGTTTCCCAATCCAAGAACGTTCAAGAAAGGTTAATTATATTTCAAGATTCAAGCTTTTGAGGTATGGTAGATGTTGATTCTTGGGTTCCTTCCACCCAAGAAGTTCAAGAATCCTTTTCAAAATTATAAGGTTTACATATTTATGAGATTCCACAATTTATGTGTATTAGAGTTCATGAGTTTGTATTGTTGAGTTTCAATTCATGATTTAGACTACAAGTTTCAAGAATTGATTCTATTATGTGATGAATGGTGTGATGTTCATGATAGACCCTTTTCAAGTTGCATGTTGGTTTATGAAATCATGATACTTAGGTATAGTATTTGTTTTATAACCAAAGCATGCTCCCCATATGTCTGATAAAATGCTTGTGTGAAGAAAATAATGTCATTATAGAATGTTGACAAGAAATCCCCAATTATGTATAGGCCCATGCATGTTAAGTGTTTGTTGAAAAGCCTTAGTGAATAAATTGTGACATGTTAGCATGAAATTCCCCAATTATGTGTTCTTTAATGCATGTTAACTGTTTGATGCAAGACCTTGTTGAATGGAGTATGAGCCAATAGCATGTCACCCTATACTATCATATGTTTATGATTCCAAGTGCTTGATTTCAAGGATGGTTATGTTCTACTTTTATGTTATCGAGTCCTGGGGGTATTTATACCCGACAATTTAGCTGAGGGTCTAGAACCCGTGTCAATTTCATGATAAGCTCAGTCAAGCCACGATTCTTAGAACTCAGTTAGTTATAGAACTCAGTACTCTCAGACAGTTACAAAACTTTAGAAATCTCATTAATCTAAGTATCATTATCATTCCAGCTTCAGCTCAGATCTTAGCAGTATTCAAGTATTTCAAAATTAGTAGCATTCAGTAAGATAATGAGATCCAGTAGTGTTCCGTTAGTCTTCGGAACCAAGTGAACTCAGCTTAACTCTATTAATTAGTATTATCACTTATAGTTTCAGCTCAGTCTAGTACAGTGTAAGAAAAAGAATCAGTTCAGAATCTTTAAGTTGGGAGTAGGATTTAGCACCGACCGAACCTAGGGATGGGGGCTCACCCGTTAAGGAAGACTGAGATCCCTAGGAGCAATCCCAAAGTTCCATAACTACAAAGCCAGTGTAGGTACGAGATGTCACCCGCTAGATAGGACTGACTTACTCAAGGATCACCTATTAGTATATTATATATATATAGATAGGATTGATCCCAGGGGTCACCCGTTAGATAGGACCGACTCCACAAGAGAGGTCCTTACCCATGGAATGGTAATAATATCCTTCCAGCTAAGGTTACAAGTTAGACCCCATAATTTAATATTCAGGGCATGTCGGTTAGATGACTACTTCCCACAGTCTCAGTTTCAGAATCAGTCTCAGTAAAGAAACTCAGCTCAGTAGTACAGAGTAAATATTGTCAGATACAGTCAATAATTATAACTATCATCAGACTCAGAAATCACCCACTAGATAGGACTGATCTCAGATTCAGTTAAGTACTCCCATTATCAGTAGATACAAAGATCACCTACTACATAGGACTGATCTCAGATTTTAGTCCGACATTCCCATTATCATTAAGTTCAGAGATCACCCGCTAGAAAGGACTGATCTCAACTTCAGCACTCAGTTATCAATATTAAAAGATTTAGTTATTTAGTATCTCAGTATTAGTGGTGAGTTCAGACATCAATAAAGGAGTATTTGAGTCTCAGTATTCTATGTCAAGATTATTTAAGTTATGGTGTGTGCATTCATGTATATATCCTCATTCAGTACTCTCATGCTATTCAGTTAAGTAATTGTTCATGCATAAGCCCTTGCATTTAGCCTTACCTCATCTTGCATACTCAGTATATTCCCATGTACTGATGCATTCGTGCTATGGTGTTTTACTTTATACCATAGGTTCAGAAGCACGAGATCCAAACCACCCTTAGCAACACAGTTCCAGTCAGCACCATACACCTAACAGTGACTCCTCATTATTCGAGGATGGTTCTTATTTCATTTTATTGCTAGTTTAAGTATTTCATTAGTTGGAGTTAGTTAGGGATATTTCCATCAACTCTTTACTCAGACAGTCTAGAGGTTTTCAGACTACAAAGTTTTTAGACTAGTTATTCAGACAAATGTTTTAGTTTGGAAGTTGATTAACTTTATCCAGTTTTATTTCAATTGTACTTTAAGTATTGAACCTTATGGCGAGTTTCTGCCAGTTTTCCACATTTATTTCAGTACATTATGCAGTTCTCAGTTACAGATATCAAAAAGGGTTAGCTTGTGTTCCCTCAGGGTCATGAGCACCATGTAGTGTCTGGAGTGCTAGACTTGGGGCATTACAAAAATGGTATGATTTAGATACCATATATCCCTTCTTTCCTTTATTTATTAAGATTGTATATTCATATCTTGGCCTTGTCTACTATAATATATCCTTTTTTTCCCTTTATTTGTATATTGATCGGTGATATATGGTATAGAATTGATATTCTTGAGTGTGGAGTGAATAGTATAGTTCATCCTTAATACTTTCTTAGCCTTATTATGTCAGTTTCTTGGATATGAGTAGGATAATTTACTCTAACCATCTCACTAGATTTATTATGTGATTGCAAGACATTTTGATTTAGTCTATTTCTGTTTATATGTTGTATAAATCTGTGTTATCTTAAGAGCTCAGTCGTAGTTGCCTACTGAGTACCACATGTTTGGTACCTAGACTTCACTTTTCCAGCCTACAGATCATAGAATGGGTTATCCCTGGTGTTGTGTGCATTGTGCAGAGCAGCCATGATTTGGAGAATAGCATGATATCCCAACGTTAGGAGTATTACTTTCCTCCCTCTTATGTACTAGAATAATCTCTATGTTATATTTGGAGATGAGTTATATCAATGTAATTCCCTTGATACTTCATTTTGTATTCTTATTATACTAGAAGCTCTTGTACTGATTTTACCTGGTTTTAGGGTTATCTTATTGATCTTGGGCGTATTTATATGTCCAAAAGCCAATATTTACCCATAATAGGACTTGATATATGAGCTAAAGTATGTTATTCTTTTGTGTTTGAGTTATAATTGCATGATTTATCTAATGGACATGATTGTTGATACAAGGTTGATTTTTGATGATATTGGATGCAATTGGATGCATTAAGGGAAGCGAATAATGATTAAGGCTTTGGGAATGATTTTATGCGCATGAGAATACTTGGATTGTGGTTAAAGAGCATGAATTTGAAAAGGGGAACAAGGAAAGAAGCAATGAGCAGGAAATCAAAAAAAATAATGAGTTGTGCGGCGTGGACATTATTCCCCGTGTTGAGCTCTGCATTACCCTATGTGATTTTAGTGTCAATGTAAAATTCCAGTAAGCCTCCTCAATAGTCTCGTGAAGTTGAGGCTAAATTAATTCCCAAGATGAATTCTAGTGAGGATTCGCGATAGCCTCATGGTGAGGACCCTATTCCCCAACTCTGTCTGTCGTAATGCATCCTCTATTCCCCACGTTAAGCCCCGCAAAATAGTGCCTCTTAATTATTGGTTCAAAATGTGTTCTACTATAAAAGGAACACTTTAACACAATTTAGGATACTTTTTCATACACATAGCAGAGGCTAAAAACACTTATGATACTTCTTTTAGGGTTCTTGAAACATCATTCTTTCAACATTATTTTTTGGTATGATTAATTACTTATTTTTTATGTTGAATTCAAACATGAGTGGCTAAACACCCTTGTTCTAGGTTTGAGGCATAACACATGATTAAACTTTGATATTCGTAGAGTGGTTTATTGTTGAATTATCATATGGGTTATCCTTAATCTCTTGTGCTTACTGTTCTGATGAATGGCCACCATAAAAATGCACTTATATTCCTTTGTGAATCCGATAGGATAATCAATAGGATAGATCAAAGAGTTTATGGATCAAGGTTCTTATTCTTATATAAAGTAAAGGATTTGAATTAGCAAATAGGATAAAGATATACCTAGAAGCCTTATTTCGTTCATCTACAGGATGATATCTTAATACATTTAAATGTATTGTTGCATCCCCGCTCAACAATGAAGTTGTAATTTCCATTTAGGTAGAATATTAGAGGATTGAGAGATCATGATCATACTCTAAACCCTGCAAACAATAACCCAATAATCAACAAAACCATGATAAGAATACTAATTTGTAAGTTGTAAGAGTATCTCAACTCTAGAATTCTCACTAGTATTATTTAAAACTTTCCTTATGCCACTATTGTCACACATTGTTATTTCTTTATTAGTTAGATTATTCATTAACTCTTCAAAATCATCTTGATACTCTGGAACACTTAAAACATTCTTGTCAAAACAAAAGTTAGTAGAATTGCTAATTAAGTAGTCCTCGTGGGTACGATATCCGACTCTCTGAATAACTAATTACTTGTACGATCGCGTTCACTTGCATGTGCGAGACAAAAAAAACATTTTGGCATCGTTGCTTGGGACTCAAAGGAATCCTACTATATCGGATTTCACAAAGGAATCCTAAGTGGCATTCTAACTAAAGAAGTGCTCCAAAGAAGGTTGTAAATGTGATTGAGGTGGACCAGTTTACTTCTATATTAGCTCAGCTTATTGCGCTACAAAATTAGTTAACTACTCAGTTTAGCACTATGAAATTAGGGATTACACAGCTTGCAGCAACAGCTAATGTAGTTTATTAGGCTAATAATTGGTGTGAAATTTGTGGAAGTAGTGACTATGCAATAGATGTTTTTTCTTCTAATTTAGAGTGTGTTAATTATGTCGAAAATACTAATCGCCAAGGATAATATAACTTTGATAACACTTATGATCCCAACTGGAAAAACCATCTAATTTCTCATGGGTGAAAATCAGGCACAGAGTAACATCAATATAGGGTGCTAGTACAACAAAATCAACAACAGAAAGCTCAGAGTAATCAGACCACGACTCAAACTAGTAATATGGAAGAGATGTTGAAGCAAATTATGGCTACTCAAGCACAGTTGGTAGCAGATGTGAAGAGTCAATAGTTGATTACAAAGAACTTAGAGATTCAATTTGGTCTGATTGTAGGATCAAAACACACTAGACCTCATGGAGGTCGATATAGTGATACTGAGCCTAATCCAAAATAAGTAAGTACAGTCACTACTAGGAGCGGTCTACAGCTAAAGGAGTTTTAACCTAAGCAGGTAAATCACAAGGCTACTAATGGTGATGCATAAAAGAATGGAAAGAAATTGGTTGAATAAAAAGCTGAAAGCAAGGAAACCAAAGTGGAGAAGACGACTCTACCAACACCTTTTCCCCAAAGTATTCAAAAAAACTAAGAGGAGACTAGTTACAAGAAGTTTTTAGGGATTTTGAAACAGATACATATCAATCTCCCTATTATCGATATTTTGCAGTGTGTTCCAAAGTACGTGAAGTATGTAAAGGAAATTGTGGCAAACAAGAACCGTTTGACTTAATAAGTTATAGTTGCACTTACTGAGGAGTGCATATTTAAAATTCAGAATAAATTGCCCACAAAATTAAAAGATCCAAAAAGTTTAACTTTGTAGATCACCATCGAACAATCCATTAGTACTTGGGGTTTATATGATTTAGGGGAAAGAATAAATCTTATGCCCACATATTGGTTCAAAAAGATGGGTTTTGGGAGTCCCAAACCTATAGGTCTCTTGCTAGGCCTGACGAGATCATTGAAGATGTATTGGTGCAAGTGGGATAGCTTATTTTTCCAGTGGTTTCTGTTATTCTTGATTTTGATGTTGATCCAGCTGTTCCATTTATTTTGGGACGTTTGTTCTTAGCAAATAGGCAATATCTTATTGATATAGCTGCAGGGAAGATGACCATGAGAGATAATGAAAAGGTTGGGGTTCTTCACATGCATAGGGCAATGAATTTTCCTCTATATATGAAGAATTAGCTATTTTTACAGTTGTATACCTTGAGTCTGATCTCCACTTTCTATTGTCGAATGACCCACTTGAGTGATCATCGATTGGGTATGATATTTATGGTGATGTTGAGGCACTAGAAAAGGTGCAAATTTTGGATTTGGCATAGATTGAACTAGAGTTGCTGAATTTTAGCCATTGAATAGATCGATTGGACCATCTACAAAGGCATCTATTGATGAAGCACCAAAACTAAAGTTCAAGGCTCTTCCTTCTTAATTAAAATATGCATTCCTTGGTGAGGATGATACTTTGCCTATAATTTTATCTATTGGTTTGTCTAATGTGAAAGTAAGAAGGCATTAACAGTGTTGAAAAGAAAAAAGAAAGCAATCAGATGGCAGATGTCGGACATCACAGGAATCAATTCTGCCTTTTATATGCACAAAATATATATAGAAGAGGGATACAAAGAAAGTGTGCTACACCAGTAAAGACTGAATTTCCTGATGAAAGAAGTGGTCAGAAAAGAAGTTATTAAGTAGCTTGATACTGGGATAATCTATCCCATATCCGATGGCAAATGGGTTAGCCCTATGCACTGTGTCCCAGAGAAAGGAGGGATGAATGTTGTGACTAACAAAGATAATTAGCTGATTCCATCTCGTACAGTGATTGGGCGGAGGATCTTCATAGATTATAGAAAGTTGAATGATGCCATGAGGAAGGATCACTATGCCATTCTGTTTATTGATCAGATATTGGACATATTGGCGAGATAGGGATACTATTTCTTTCTGGATGGGTATTTAGGGGATAACTATATAACTATAGCACCTAAAAACCAAGAGAAGACCATATTCACCTATCCTTATGGTATATATGCATTCAGACGTATGCCCTTTGATTTTTGCAATGCACCAGTGACTTTCTAGTCATGCATGATGTCTATCTTCTATGATATAGTGGAAGACTTTGTCGAGGTATTTATGGAAGATTTTTCCATTTTTTGTAATTCATTTAACATGCGATTGCAGAACTTGGAAAGGTGTTGGCACGCTGTGAAGACACCAACCTTGTATTAATCTGGAGGAGTGGCTTTTTGTATTAAGGAACGTATCATACTTGTTCATAAGGTGCCACATAAAGGACTTGAGGTGGACAGAGAAAAAGTAGAGGTTATTGAAAAGCTCCTTTATCCTGTGTTAGTGAAAGAGGTAAGAATCTTTCTTGGGCATGCGGGATTTTACAGATGTTTTATCATAGACTTCTTAAAGATAGTAGGTCCAATATAAAAGTTCTTGGAAAAAGAGGAAAATTTCAACTTTGGGGCTAAATTTCAAAAAGCATCTGATGTCTGAAGAAAAAATTGATAGAGGCACCCATTCTAATTCCTCCTTGTTGGTCTTTACCGTTCGAGCTGATATGTGATGCAAGTGATATCGCTATTCGAGTAATATTGGGGTAGTGCAAATATAAGGTATTTCACTCTATCTATTATGCAAGTAAAATCTTGGATATAGCCCAGGTTAATTATACAGTCATAGAGAAGGAAATGCTAGCTCTCGTGTATGCATTTGATAAATTCAGATCATACTTGGTGGGTACAAAGGCTATTATTCTATAACGCCCCATAAACGGGTCTCGAAACATCAAACAGTGCTTAGGACCACAAGTGATCCCAGGCTAACTCTTCTACTGGCATAACTTATAAGCAACTGAAAAAAATACATAAATCTGAACAAAATAAGCAGAAGATGACTCTTTTCTAAATCTGATCAACGAAGAACTAAATTAAAATGATTACAACTCTGCTTTTATAAAACAATACTGGAATTAAATACATTAACTCTACTGACTATCTATAAAGCCTCTACTAGTATTGACTTTAGGTAGCCGGGACATGACCCCCAACTATCGCAAATTAATACAACTGAATAAATAAAAATAAAATACTGCTCAGACTATATGACTGACTCAAGCCTTTGAATTAAGAGTACTCGTCACCTACTAACTAGAAGCTACAAACTGTCTGAATATGGTTTGCGTGCTATAACTGAACTGATACCTACATTATGAGACAATGTAGCACATAGACATATATGTAGATCAGTACTTTGAGTATGTATTGAGTATATGGGGTGAAATGCATAAGTAAAACATCATTGCATTATCATAATTTGTAAAACAATGCATGCTAAATATAAATAACTCACATAAGCTAGAATATCTGAAATACTGAAATAATAAGAAGCAAATCATACTTTATAAATCTAGTAAGTCATAACATTTATTTCTAAAAGTTGTGCTAGTATTTTATCTTTAAATCATACAGTCTAAGTGTAGAAAAGACTCACTCTAAATTCTGTAATCTGAAAGTTGAAGTCTGTAGCTAATATCTTTCTATAAAGCATAATCTGAGAAAAACTTCTGAGCCTTCACACTTAGTTCTCTAAAAGCTTTGCTGTTATTCTTTTCTGAGAAACTATTCTGAAAATCTTTTCCATTAAGCTGTATGGAAAACACTTTATCTAAGGGTTTAGAAATCTAAAAACTTATTCTACATGGGAGATTCATCTAACAGACATAAACATTGTGACCATTTATGCAGTCCAACGTTCTTGTCCCCCTAAGAAGGAATCCTCACTTTGAGAAGAGAATTCATATTCTTGCCAGTGAGTGTAACCTATCTCAGTGATCACATGTCTATCATCCACATAAAAGTGGAAACAATCTAAATCCTATGTTGGCACGTAGTTCTGGGGTATGAAACCAAAGTAACGTACCCATCTCGGTGCTAAAGACTACTCCCATTAAATTTGTATGCTCATTCTGATGGAAATCCATTTCTAAAATAGTATAATGGTTTATAATGAAAACCAACTGTATATCTGTAAAGCTAAATCTCTAATCTGAATCTTTAAAGTGGATTTTATATCTATTCTTGGGACCAAAAGGTCAAATCTTTATCAGTACGCTGAAAAGAATCTAGTGATAAAGTGCTCATAGCACAATTAATCTTGAAATAACAATCTTTAATTAAGGCTTAATGACCCATGCATCAAACTCATGTTAAAACATCATAATATTCATGCTTGGTAATGTAAACATTTATAAATAAACTTAAAATCTGGAAATTTCTGCAATATGCATGAAAATATGAACATGGACATGCAATTCAACTTCTAAATTCCTTGAAATCTCATAATCTCTTAAATAGCAATATTAGGTGTAAACCCTAACTTTAATTACATGGAAAATCATATAAAATTTAGTAAATTGGTAATTAAAATAAGATGTGGGCACAAGGATGAAAGGATTATCCTTGTTGAAAAATCCCACATACCTTGATTGATGATTAGATGAAGAAACTTGAACTATTGATTCCTATTTGAGTTCTTGAAGATGAATTCTTGATTATATTGTCTTGGAAATCCTCAATTTAGAGATTTCTTGGAGAAACTATGGAGGATTTTGATTTCGTGAAGAAGAAGCTCTTGAGTTCTAGGGTTTTGTTTTGAGAGATAACTGATGGAATAAGCATAAAGTGATTTGAAATATGCTTAATGTTATGTTTTACATAAATTGGGGCGTTGGGGATTGACCAAAATGCCCCTATTAAACTTCTAAACGGAACTGGAAAAGAAAGTAAAAATCTCAATTTAATAGGCCACTACGTTATGCCACTATTGCGGTGGCCCACTGGAAAAGGACGAATAGGAACTGGGCCTTCACGGCGATGCGCCACAATCGTGGTGCCCTTTTGGACTACCCTTTTGGCCATTGGCGCAATGTGCTATATCGCGTTAGGCTACTAGATTTTGACAATTAGAAATTTGGACCTCTCCATGATACGCCAATATTGCGGAGGTCCACTGAAATTGACAATTATGAAATTGTCCTTCTCCGCGATGTGGTGGTTGCTCTGATGGGACACTGTCAACTTAAAAATGCTCTAATTCCTCAATCGAGTATCAGATTCGGGCGAAGTTGGTATCGATGGAAATCTTATTCAATTTCCTATACAATGGGAGGTCTAAATCTAAAAAATTCCACATAAAATAAATATTCTTCATTTTGGAAGCTATTCCTTAACGTTCTAGGAATGAATTCAAGCTAGGAAAACTATGGGGTGTTACAATATCTCCCTCTTGGAAACATTCATCCTTGAATATGGCTAGATAAGTTGAAAATACTGAGTAATCTAAGTCTATAGGCTATTATGCACAACTGCAATAATCTATATGGTTGAATCTCAACATAGCGAGCTGATGAACCGATCTTGTGAGTTTATGAACTTACATAAAAATAGCTATATCGCTAAATCTGAGACTAGAAAAAAACTGATTGAAGGAAGACTATTTCCTTCGACTGAATCTAAGTTTGTGGAGAAGAGATGACGATACTTAGTACGCATGTCTGTTTCTGCTTCCCAAGTAGCACCCTCAAATGAATGATTGGAATGGGAGTTCTGAATTAAAGCAACTGAGATTACATATTAAACATTCGCATCTGTGAATATACTAACATGACTAAGTCTAGAATGTTAGAAACCTCTATCATGAAACTGATTTCTGAGCTAGCTTGCCTTTACTTCTTATAAGAAGCTGATTCATGTTGAGAGTTTAGAATTCACTTAAAGTTTTCATGATGCAATTATTCATGTAGAACTGTGAAGTGATAAATTATGCAGGCGCGAATCATGAGACAACGAGGCTAAGATCATACAATGGGTATTACATTGTCTGAGTTGGGATGCTTGGACAACTAAGATCATTCACTGAATACTTATGAACTAAATCATGACTAGATATCTGAATCTGAAACTAATGCCTGATGCATATACTGAGCAGAATTCACAATTTACCTAGATACGAATAAACTACCTCTTGAAATGGCCATACTCACTAAATTTCAGGTAGTAAGACTAGACTAAATTGTTAGATGGAAAACTACAGAAATTTGTTCGTCCGACTGTTAAACTGGATTGCTGGCTATACAGATTGAACCATACTGAATGCTCATACTTAGATGGAGTATTTCTCCAACACTCTTCTAAGCAATTTTTAATGATATTAGGGAGCAAGGAACTTTGGGCATGATCTGAACAAAACATCTGAATAAGAAATCACAACATTGCTACCACTCTATAGCATGGAACATAGATCTATAAATCATAAGCTAGGATAGAATTACTAAGCCTTAAGCAATTCAACTTCTTACTTTCAAGCTTAGAAACACTTCTCATACACTCCCTCAACTATATTATTCCCCTCAAATACCATACTCGGTTGATTCAACTTATAATTCTCATATGGGCATCGATAAATCTGTCTACAAAAGTCTAAACTGAACTAAATCCTCTCATCATGGTCAAGCCTAACTCGGAATCATAAGGTACAGCACATAACACCATAATGCTAGTCTAAACCATGGATTCAATACCCCAAGCATTGTCATAACTACTCACCCTAGGATGGTTCTTTTTATCACTTTAGTAACAAAATTTAACCACTTACTAGAAATTCATTAATGCACCACACACCTATCCTCTTATAAACCAACATGATGTGCAAGCGTATCTTCATAACCACATATGCACTTCTAATTATATACTCATAAGAGCATCTTCCTCATATTCTCTAATACCTCTATCAATAACAACTTCCATGTACTAATCCTAGGAAGACACGTATGGAAATATTCTCATCTACCCAAGTCATACATAAAAAGCTTTACCTCAATAATTCTTCACTTATAGACTTACATAAAACTAGCGTACAACTATCTTTCTCAATATAACACATTTACTCTCTCCCATCTACTTAACTATTCATCATCACTATCTTGACTTAAGGGAAGGACACTGAAAGGTTTGAATACCAGGGCCTAAAACATGAAGGGATACCAACCAAAGCTTAACACTTTATCGAGGCCTGGGGAATAGAGTGTTCATGATATGAAATTATTAAAGCGGTCTAATCTGAGGGCGTACAAGATATAAATCTGAATTTAGCTGATCGCTAAGGGTGTTTCCTAAGTGATGGAACTGAACATACTGTAAAGCATAAATGCATGAGTCATGAGCTGCATGACCTGAATTTTGGAGTTCATAACTTTATGGAATATGACTCCAACTACTGAATGAACTGGAACTCCTCGTACTAGAAACTAGGAGAGTATATGATCCTCTATTATGTACATGAACATGAATTATGATCATGGAACTAATACGTAAGGCATGAGTAGATATTAGAATAACTGAAATACCAACACTGAAATAAGAATGGGTTGAGCCTCACCCCCACTCTCTGATATTCTATAATATACTAGCATTTCTACTAGAATCTGAGAGCTTGGCTTGGTCATTCATTCTATCATCTCCCTTTTAGCTTTAAGCCATCATTCTAAGTCTGAGAAACCCTTTACTAAACTCTAAAATAGACTACACTTACTGCACTTTAGAGTCTGGAATACAATGATACATGCAAATAACAAACTTACTCTAAAAGACTACACCTTAAGGTGTAAAACCCACTCTTAATCCTTCCTTTCGAGGTACAACTCTATCTTTCTACAGCCCCACTAATCATCATAAAATATCTAACTAGTATCTTTCCTCTCAGCAACTCAATGGTACTACTAACCACACATAACACATAATAACTATAGAAGATAATGTAACCCCATATCACCTTAGGCATCCTTGTTCATCATACATACAATATCATACTTAATTACAAATTAAAATAGACTCAAGCTCTTGCACATACTGCTCAAGCCTACTAAATCACTTCCATATAACTAGTACCACTAACCAAGAAATCATTGCATCCACCTTGATGACCATCAACTGTTCAAACTTAATGTCTAGTGCTAAACATGATTTAACAACCCACCTTACATATAAGTCTCACTTGGAAGCTATAAAATTAAACATCAACAAACACCAGTCCACTAGAACTTCATAAAAACAATAATTGATCATAATCATATGGCCTATCTTATTATAATCCATTAGCACATACTACTTTTACACATCACTACTATTTACCCTTCCATACACCTAAATTAATGGTACTCAATCACCAAATACTTCATTAATATCCCGTACTTTTCAATCACAATAAATATCATCAATAACTCCTTTCGTACTTCAAGAAAACAACAATTCTCCTTAACTAATAACTCTTTCTCTACCTTTCACTAAACTAGTACACAAGGACATATCACCTTAACAAAACTAGACAACATGCCTAAGTTTATCTTTATACTTTTTATCAATCGTCATTCCTATTTTCTTGCTAGTACTCTTCTATACCCGTACTTCCAACTATAATAAGGTTCTACTATTCATAAATCATAACACTGAAGTTCATAATACCCTTTGAATGCATACTTTATTTAATATTCTAGGTTTATTGTATCTCCTCTCATGAGCATTATTTGTATTAAAAAAGGTCAATGGGCAATTTGAATACATATCTAATTCTATCTCAACTGAACAACTCATAAGGATAGGGATATAACTATCAACTTGAGGGACTTGTGACATAAAGAGCTCCTCTCAAGCCCTTTGTGTGACTTCTGAGATTACTGATGGTAAATCTAAGCACATTATTTAGAGAGAAATTATAACTTGCTAATCATGTTATCTCGAGAGTAAGTCATAGATGAAAAATTTTTGCATAACACATGAGTAAGCAGAAGTTTCTAAATAAACAACCTTACAGCACGATCTAGAGTATAAAAGGAGGGAAACTTTTGTTAAATGCCTTGTAGCCTCTCGAAGAAAAGTATAGACATTTCCATACCATTTTGCAAGACTCTACTAGACACGGCTTCACAGACACCATAGTACACTTTAACCTTGTGCTCTGATACCGAGTTTATAATGCCCTAAAAATATATCCCTAGACGTTATATGATGCTTAGGACCACAAGTGATCCTAAGAAAACCCTTCTACTAGAATAACTCATAAGTAGCTAAATAAAATACATAAATCTAAATGAAATAAGTGGAAGATGAATCTTTCTAAATTTGAACAACATAGAACTAAATTAAAATAATTATAACTCTGCTTTTATAAAAAATACTAGAATCAAATACATTAACTCTACTGACTGTCTATGAAGCCTCTACTAGTATTTTCTTTAGGTAGCAAGGACATAACCTCCATCTATCCCAAAACAATATGACTAAATAAAAAAAATACTGCTCAAACTATATAACTGACTTGAGCCCTTAAATCAAGAGGACTTGTCACCTACTAACTAGAAGCTATAAACTATCTGAATAAGCTATTTGTGCTATAACTGAACTAATACCTACATTATGAGACAATGTAGCACATAGACATATATATAGATTAGTACGTAGAGGATATACTGAGTATATGGGGGTGAAATATGTAAGTAAATCATCATCTCATCATTATAATTTGTAAAACAATGCATGCTAAATGTAAATGACTCATATAATCCAGAATATCTAAAATACTAAAATAATAAGAAGAAAATCATACTTTATAAATCTAGTGATACATAACATTTAGTTCTAAAAGTTGTGCTAGTATTCTGTCAGTAAATCATACTAACTAAGTGTAGAAAGGACTCACTCTAAATTCCAAAATCTGAAAGGTGAAGTCTATAGGTAATATCTTTCTGTAAAGCATAATCTAGGTAAAAATAGTGAGCCTTTACACTTAGTTTTCAAAAAGCTTTACTATTATTCTTTTCTGAGAAACTATTCTGAAAATCATTACCATTAAGCTATGAGGAAAACACTTTATCTAAGGGTTTATAAATCTAAAAACTTATACTGCATGGGAGATTCATCTAACCGACATAAACCATGTGACCATTCAAGGAATCCAACTTTCTTTTCCCCCTTAGAAGGAATCCTCACATTTGGGAGAGAATTCATACTCTTTCCAGGAAGTATAATCTATCTAAGTGATCACATAACTATCATCCACGTAGAAGTGGGAACAATCTAAATCCTACATTGGCACATAGTTCTGTGGTATGAAATCATAGTAACATACTCATCTCGGTGCTAAATACTACACCGATTAAATCTGTATGTTCATTCTGATGGAAATCCACTTCTAAAATAGTATAATGGTTTATAATAAAAACAAACTATATATCTGTAAAGCTAAATCTACAATCTAAATTTGTAAAGTGGATTTCATATCTATTCTTAAGACCGAAAGGTCAAATCATTATTAATAATCTAGAAAAAAAAATCTAGTCATAAAGTGCTCATATCACAATCAATCTTAAAATAATAATCATTATTTAGGGCTTAATAACCCATGCATCAAACTCATGTTAAAATATCATAATATTCATGCTTGGTAATGTAAACATTTATAAATCAACCTAAAATCTGGAAATTTCTGCAATATGCATGAAAATATGAACATAGACATGAAATTTAACTTCTAAATCCCTTGAAATCTCATAATATCATAAATACCAATATTGGGTGTAAACCCTAACTTTAATTTCATGGGAAATCACATAAAATTCTATAAATTTGTAATTAAAATAAGTTTTGGGCACAAGGATTATCCTTGTTTAAAAACCTCACATACCTTGATTGATGACTAGATAAAGAAACTTAAATTATTGATTCCTATTTGAGTTCTTGAAGATGAGTTCTTGATTATCTTGTCTTGAAAATCCTCAATTTAGAGCTTTCTTGGAGAAACTATGGAGGATTTTTATTTCTTGGAGAAGAATCTCTTGAGTTCTAGGGTTTTGTTTTGAGAGATAATTGATTAAATAAGTATAAAGTGATTTGGAATATGCTTAATGTTGTATTTTACACGAATTGGGGCCCTAGGGATTGACCAAAATACCCCTATTAAACTTCTAAATGGAACTAGAAAAGAAAGCAAAAATCACAATTTGATAGGACATCGCGATGTGCCACTATCATGGTGCTTACTGGAAAAGGACGAGTGGGAACTGGGCCTTCACTGCGATGCACCTCAATCGCAGTGCTCCTTTGTACTGTTATTTTGGCCACTGGCGCAATGCACCATTATCGCGTTAGGCTATTGGATTTTGACAATTGGGAATTTGGACCTCTCTGCAATACGCCTACATCACAGAGGTCCACTGGAATTGACAATTATGAAATTGTCCTTCTCCGTGATTCGGTGGTTCCTCAAGTAGGACACTGTCAACTTAAAAATGCGCTAATTCCTCTACCGAGTATTGGATTTGGGGAATTTGGTATCAATGGAAAGCTTATTCAATTTCCCATACAATGGGAGGTCTAAATTTGGAAAATTCTAGACTAAATAAATATTCTTCATTTTGGAAGCTATTCCTTAATGTTATAGGAATGAATTCAAGCTAGGAAACTTCGAGGTATTACATGTCCATACTTACCATACCACCATCCGAGTTCAACAAGAAGGATGCAAAGCCAAGGTTAATTAGGTGTATTTTTCTACTCCAAGAGTTTGATCTAGAAGTTCATGATAGAAAGGGAGCTAAAAATCAAGTGGCGGATCATCTTTCGAGAGTTGAGAGTCATGATCATGTAACCAATGATATAATTTGTATTCAAGAGAAGTTTCCAAATGAGTAGCTATTGGCATTGGATGTAGCTGAAGTTCCATGGTATGCTAACATTGTAAACTTACTAGTAGCAGATATCTATCCTCCAAAAGACATAAGTCAACGGAAGAAGAAGTTGTTCTATGATTCCCATGCCTACGTATTGGATGAGGTATTTCTCTTTAATTAGTGTGCAGATCAAATAATGTAAATATGTATTACAGAAGATGAATCTAAAATGGTACTTGAAATTTGTCATTCAATGCCTTATGGAGGTCATCATAGTGGAGAAAGGACAACTTAATAGGTATTGCAGTCTGATTTTTCTAGCCCAAACTATTTAAAACTATTATGAATTTTGTTTGAAGTTGTGACCAGTGCCAAAGGATGGTTACAATATCATGGCATTATGAAATTCCCTTAAATAGTATTCTGGAAGTGGAGATCTTTGAAGTGTGGGGTATAGACTTTATGGGGCCATTTCCACCATCTCATGGAAATTTGTACATTCTAGTAGTTGTTTATTACATGTATAACTGGGTTGAAGTTGTTACTCTCCCCATAAATGATGCAAGAGTTATGATGAAGTTTTTCAAGAAGCAGATTTTCTCCTGTTTTGGCACACAAAGAGTAGTTATCAATGATGGAAGTATGCACTTTGTGAACACTTGGTTTAAAAATTTGTTAGTAAAATATGATGTTAGACATAAGTTGGCCACAATATATCACCCACAAATAAGTGTCCAAGTGGAGGTTTCCAATCATGAGATTAAGCAGATATTGCAGAAAATAGTTGATGGACAGTGTACTGATTGATTGGAGAAGCTGGATGATGTACTATAGGCATATAGGACACCCTATAAAATGCCCATTAGGACTTGTCCTTATTTCTTGGTTTATAGAAAAGCATGCCTCTTACATATGGAACTTAAGCATCATGCTTATTGGGTAATAAAGAAATTAAATCTTGATATGAAAGTAGCTGGAGAAAAGAGATTGTTACAACTGAATGAGATTGATGAGTTTCGCTTACATGCCTATGAAAATGCAAAATTGTATAAAGAAAAGACCAAAAAATGACATGATAAGCTTATTGTGACTCAAGCTTTTGAGCCTGGACCACTTGTATTGTTATTCAATTCTAGATTGAAGTTGTTTCTAGGTATGCTGAGGTCCAAGTGGTCTGGATGATTTAAAGTTGTGAGAATGACTTCTCATGAGGCTGTTGATCTATGAAATATGGACAAGATCTAGAAATTGATGGTTAATAGATAGAGAGCTAAAGATTATTGAGGTAAATCATGGGGATCATCATAAGACGTCCATTACCTTTGTAGATGAATAAAGTAGAGTTTGGTTATGCCCCGATGTAAACTAAGGTGATGAGTGGGAGGCAACCTACGAATGTAATGTAATATTGTAGTTTTGTCTTAGTTGTTGGAAGGAAAAGATAAAAAAGAAAAGAAATCAAAAATACAAAAAAAAATATCGTGCCACAACAAAAACTAAGTGTTGGGTGGGAGGCAACCCACTTTTTCTTATGTAAATTATGTTGCTTTTGTTGAGTGTGAAAGAATGAAAAACTCAAGAGCATGAGGGAGAACTAAAAGTAAGTGAGACATTTCTATATAAAAGCTCTCAGGTACGTAATATATGTACTAAAGTGGTGTAGGAGGAAGGTAAGAAAAGGGGGACAAAATATCCCCCAAAATGTAAATTCCAGTAAGCCTACATCTTTAGACCATGTCCCAGTGAGCATAATTTAAGCCCTGTGACACGGATCAATTTTAAATGTGGGTATCCGTCTGCCCTAACTCCAAACCCGGTGCCCCCTTTAAATATCCCCCTTATTTCCCACTTCCCCTCTCCCATCTAAACCCTAGTCATGCCGTACCCCCCTCCCTCCCCCATTTACAAAGGTCTCTACTCTCTTCTATTTTGTAGTTTCAAACAACCAAAAGAATGTTTTTCTCTTCTCTTCTCAAAGACAACTAAGGTAAGTACTCATGTTACGATTCCTTTTACTTATTTGGGTGCAAAAAGTGAAATTATTTTTATGCATAAATGGAGTATAAACTTGACTTCCTTGATACTTAGTGAGATAATTTTTAGTTTATGGAGAATTTTTGTGCTTTAAAAAAATGTTGTTATGCTTTATGAGCTCTGCTTGTTCCATCATTGTTGAAATAGACTAATGACATATGTTTTTAGCAGAATATTGTATATCTGGGTAACATGAATGGTTTAAATATGTGTAGAGAAGGTATGGGTTGTATATTGCCATTGAAATTAGCATATGTTGTGTAAGTTGATAAAAAGGGAAGTCTAAGTACCTTGGGTTGTTAAGTTCCATTGCCATGATAGCAACTAAGTGTGGGGTGGTTTGTAAATCTTCATTCACTTAGTGTTTGCTACAATTTTGTTATATGTGTGCCACTGGTCTGAAATGATACTTGAAATTGTGCATGTACTTGTGTAAAATTTGAAGTTGGGAATATATAAGATTAAATATTGGTGTGTTTATGTTAAAACAAAGAACTATGTGCATGTGAAGTTGTTTTTGATGAAATGAATTGGAGTATAAATGCTATAAGTTGAACAAGGGTCTGAATTGATATTTTCATAAAATTTGAGGAGTTGTGTATATATGAAGTTGTATATTGAATAGGAAAGTCTGATTACCCTAGTTCTCATACCTATTCTCCTATACTAGCAGGTAAGTGCGAGGTTTCCTCAACACTTTCTCATACCTAGTGTTTTTTAGTCTAAAATTGGTGCCATGTTTGATGTATTTGTTAAATGTTGTCAATAGCAGGTTCTATGTTTATCCATCAGCAAAAGGGTAAGGACATGGCAAGACCATCTATGTCATCATAAAAAAAGAATAGACCAACTGGTTGTATGCCTCGACCTCCACTAATCCCACAAGGGCAGTCTAGTAGGTATGGAACTAGGTGGGTTGTAGAGGCTAAAAAGAAGTTTACACCAAGAAAAATAATACTAAATATGATACAATCATTTCATTGATCGGGCAATCCTGTTGAGAGATCCCAAGCATGGTGCAAAGAATAGAAGAGTTGGACATGAATTTCTTTATTGAGCCGCCCCATAAGTGTAACCTTCACTTTGTTAGGAAGTTTTATGCAAATTGGGACCCAAAAGGGCGAGACTCGAAAGTAAAGATATGAGGCCAACTAGTCACTTTTACTGCTCTGGCATTGAATGTCCTTCTAGGCATACTAGAGGTTAATGCAAAACCACTAAAGTAAATAAACATCACATCGGCATATGCCGGCATTCGCCATTTGTTATGCAAGCATAATTCTACATCCAGATAGACACATCACAAAGACAATGGCTAGATCTCACATTCCCCTATACATAGACAAATAGAGATGCATGTACATAGGCAAAGATTATTTAACATAGTATTATACAGGGAACACTTCTGACTGATGTGACGTGCGATAGGGTATGCCTCATTTATTCGTTAATGCACGATTATGTTAGTGTTAATGTAGGTGTTGTGATCTTTTTGGTGATGAGGAAGGCGCCCTTCTATTAGGGGCATAGGTTTGGCTTTAGTGGCTTGCTGACTAGGTTTCTAAAGGATCTTAGTGTAGAAGAGAAGTCACTCGACTACAGGCCAATAGTGAACACTCACCCTATGGATGTGTCCAGTACTAAGGGGATTACTATGACTCATGGGCCAGTATTGACTATGCCTGAGCATCAGGCTATTAATGACAAGATCAGAACCTGTATGTACGGGTTACAGCTACTTCAGCAACATAGGGGGACGCTCGGCTGCACAATAAAAGGTTCAATCTATTATGATAGATTATCCTCTTGGTCATCATGCTAGAACTATGTTGTGGATTAGCCCAGATCTTATAGAGCCTGTAAAGGATGATATGCACACTGATGAAGAGCTACAGATGCATAATTCAGATGTAAAGTTGATTACGAAGAAAGATGTAGATGACCCAAAGTTAGGATCAGAGGCCTATGGCCCAAAAACTGATGATGATATGGATGATGTTTAACCATGGAGTTGTTTCCCACCTTATACTTGGTTTGATTTGCAAGCACAGGATACTTCTTCATTATAAGTATGTGGTGGTGGTTTCTTATTCTTCATACTTTTATTAGTTATGTTTGTTGTAAATTTTTTTGTTTTGTTTTGTTGGATATTTTTATTTGGTCTATGAATGGGTTTTAGACATTCCTTCTTACTATTCGAAACTCTTCAGACTGTAATAGTTAGTATTGATGATATTTTCTTAGTTATGTTGCATAGTAGTTACTTTTATTTATATTAGGAGTAAAATTTTTGTTTTTTCCCTTAAGGAAATTCATAATAAGTTGTCATAGTTAGGTGCCTTACCTTATGATGGATGGATAATGACCATCGTAACCATAAGAGATTAAGAAAAACCCATTTGATAAAAAAGCAAAAAAAAAACAACCACAACTGTAAGAAGATATACTTTGTGCTAGGCCATGTGGTTTCTTGACTTGTAAAATACTTGTTTTAAAATAGAAGCCTATCATAAATCAAAAGGGATATAGTTTTAGACACCTAATCTCAATGGGTGTTATTTTTGGTTTGTTGGCTTAAATCAAAACTTGACGAGTGCAAGATCGAAAGCCATACGGATCCGACTTGAATCTAGCATGCACCAATAGTAAGAGAGGTTTTCTAGTTATTCTTCATACATAGTGATGTATAGAACTTTCTTGGTGTGTTTATGAAGCAAAATAAAAGATGTTGGGTTTAGGAAATGATGTTAGCATTTTTGTTGATAGTCATATTTTTAGACCTCGTTTACCTATCCTTCTGCATATTCTTAGTTAGCCCCATTGAGCCTATATCTTATTTTAATTAGTAGCCTCATAAGTATCATATTCCCTTTTTGTTATTAAAGCCCTTAGGTAATTGCTATTGGGATAGAAAATTGACATCTGTGGTGGTTGATAGGGTGAAATAAAAGAAAATAAAAAAAATTAAAAAAAAAAGAGGTGAATGGATGAATCTCTACCATAGTGTATGTAATAAGTTTGAAAGGTTAGGGCTAAAGCAAAATAAAAAGGAAAGGTAGTGAGGGAAAGAATTTAGTTGTTAATTTGATGTTTTGAATTTTCATGAGATGTACTAAAGCACTTAGGGAGGTTAGCCTTTATTTTTCCAAATAGTTTCTATCGGTCCAGTAGCTTACATTACAACCATGAAAGACCTAGTTGATTTTTCATCCCAATATTCGACTATTAGTGGATTTGTACACTAAGGGCAAGTGTATGGTTCATTGTCTCTTATGTATGAATTCTTCACTGAGAGTGAGCGAATTAGTTTCTAATATTCCTATTCTGTCTTATATACTGCAAGATTGTGGAGTGAATATGGGAAATTTTCTTATTATGAGGATGCATGTGAATAATAGTAAGGTGACTTGGAGTGTTATTTATTGAGTAACTTGATTGAATTTTCCAACACATTGAAAGTTCACTTTTGAGGTAAGAATGTTTGAAAAGGATAATCCCATGCTTACATAATTGAATTGACATGTTTTGGATAAAGATTCAGGTTTGATTTATTTGTACCCAACACAAGTATTTTCTTTAGATTGTGATTTTAAGCTTAAATGTGTATATTATCTGTCTAAGGTTGTTTGAGGACGAACAAGATTTTAAGTGTGTAGTGGTGATCTTAGGAGTATTTATAGGTCCAAGCACCAAGATTTACCCATAATAAAACTTGTTCTATGAGATAAAATGTGTTATTCTTATTGTGTTTGAGTTATAATTGTATGATTTAGATAATGGATATGGTGAGTGGTACATGGTTGATTTTTGATGAAATTGTATGCATTTAGGTGATTAAGGGAAGAGAATAATAATTTAACCTTTGGGAATGATGTTATGGGCGTGAGAAGACTTGGATTGAGCTCGGAGAGCTTGAATTTAAAGATGGGAACAAAGAAAGAAACAATAAGCTGAAAATCAAAAGAAATAAAGAGTTGTGTAGTATGAACACTCTTCCCCATGTTAAGCTCTACATTGCCCCATGTGAATTTGGAATCGATGGCAAATTCTAGTAAGCCTCTATGATAGTCCCATTATGTAGAGGCTAAATTAATTCCCAAGATAAATTCCAATGAGGGGTCGCGATAGGCTCATAGTGCAGACTCTATTCCCCTTCTCTTACTACCAGTGATGCAGCATCTGTACCTCGCATTGAGCTCTGCGATACTATAGTGGCTAATTATTGGGTCAAACTTATCCTACTATAAAAAAAACACTTCAACAGAAATAAGGATAGTTTTGCATACTTACAGCAGAGGCTAAAAGCACTTACGATACTACTTTTAGGGCTCTTGGAACTTTATTCAATAAACATTAATTCTTGGGATGATTAATTATTTATTTTTTATGTTGAATTCGGACATAAGTGGCTAAACACCCTTTTTCTGAGGTTGAGTCCAAACACATCATTACACTTTGATATTTTTAGAGTGGTTTATTGTTGAATTATCTTATGATTTATTCTTAATCTCTTGTGCTTACGATTTTGATGAATGGACACCATTAAAATACACCTATTTTCCTTTCTGAATTCGAGAGGAGAATCAATAGGATAGATCAAAGAGTTTAAGGAGCAAAATTCTTATTCTTTTATAAAGTAAAGGATTTGAATTAACGTCTAGGATAGAGATATACCTAGAAGCCTTATTTGGTTCACTTACAGGATGATATCTTAATGTATTTAATGTATTATTGCATCCCTACTCAACAATGAAGTTGTAATTTCCATTTAGGTAGAAGATTAGAGGATCGAGAGAGCATGATCATACTCTAAACCCTGCAAATCAATAACTCAATAATCAACAAAACCATGATGAGAATAGAGATTTGTAAGATTGTAAAAGTGTTTCAACCCCAGAATTCTCACTAGTATTGCTTACAACTTTACTTGCGTCGCTATTGTTACAAAATGTTATTTCTGTAATAATTAGATTATTCATTAAATCTTCACAATCATCTTACTACTCTAAAACACATAATATATTCTTGTTGAAACTAAAACTAGTAGAATTACTAGTTAAGAAGTCCTCGTGGGTATGATATCCGACTCTATGAATAACTATATTACTTAAAGATTGCATGCACTTACATGTACGATAGACTACAATACTTATGTATCTTAGTTTTTATTACATCTATTCTACATTCTCTCCTTCATTCTCTTTATAGTTCATTACTAGTAGTTCTAGACTATAGGGTTGGCTTGCCAACTGGTAGGTTATAGTAAGCGCCATCATGACCTTAGAAAATGGGTCATGACAAATTTGTATCAGAGTCTAGGAACGCAAGTGTATTAGTACAAGAGCTAATTGTTTAGTGGAGTCCTAAGTATTAATGCGGAGACGTCTGTAACCTATTTTCCAGAGGATACAAAGCAGTCTTAGGAAATTTATTTCTTGATTTTATGTCGTGTCTTCATTTTTTTTATGAGCCTCAAGCCTTTTATTTGACTCTATTCTATCCCAAATGGAAGATGCAAGATTATCGATAGATACAAATGAGACTTCAGCATGCATTTTCAAAGTTTTAGTACAATATTAGACTAGGGAGTCAAAGATGGATGTCAAAGGTCTTTAGTATTAGTCAGATAATTTGGGGCTAACCTAAGTTTAGGTAGATTTTGAGAATGTTTTGGATTTTTGAGATTAAAAATTAGGGATCCCAAGTCTCTTTATGGATACCTCACAGCCAGAGATGATATTTGGTTCATGAAGCAGTTCTTGAGCTAATGTTGGATTTATTAGTGTTCAACAGGGTTCCTTGTCAGTTTCAAAGTATGATATGGGTTTCTTGAGTGGGCAAGGCATATTCCTAGGATATATCCTTCTAAGACGTGGTGTATGAATTTATTAGAAGATTAGCATTACCACTCTATTTGGCGTTGGAGCACTTGATAGCAGTTGGGTCTTTCTTTTCTCAGGTTGTTGATCATTCAACGACCATAAAGAGAGTATGCATTGAGTCTTACAGAGGTGTCGATAAGAGGCTATGCCATTATTACAGTGTTATTGATATTCCATCTGGGAGTGAGGATTCTTTCAGTAGAGGTCAACTTCATTTATAACCTATTGATTTTACGCAGGTAGCGTTTCATATTATGGGTTACTTTCAGGTTGTCATGATGGTTATAGTGGGCAGAGTTCTCATCGAACCTCACGAATTTTCCAGTATAGATCTTCAGGGCTTGGTAGCCATCTAGATTAAGAGGGGTAATATCTTAGAGTATTCTAGGGGCTTTTTTAAATTATGGTAAGATGGATCGTTGTTCTAGAGAATGTCCCCGATGTAGGATTAATATCATTCACCTCATTCAGATCAGCCTAGTGATATTGTGGTACCTTTAGTTAGCAATAGTGCGCTTGGCACCTCAGTTGATGATTTAGTAGGTTAGTTCAAGTTTGGACACAATTTATATTTGTTCTCTCTTAGGAACGTCAGACACGTAACTTTGGATTCCACCATGACAGGTGAACTTTTATCTTTTACTCGTACCTTTTATTTATGTATATTGGGGTTCTCATACCAATTGATGACTATATGCCTTAATAAGCTAATAGTGGTTGTTGTGTGCCTTATTATTGAATTTATGATTATATTATCACCCCATGGATTATTTCTTTTAGAATTGGATAGAGTAGATCTATATTAATATTTTCTTATGGGTGTAGCATTTGGGTTCGAGTCTCATTTACCTTGGCATATTGGCCTTGCTGTGGCCCTTGAGTGGTACTTGCTATTGATTTTTATTTTGGCACAGCCTATTTATTATATTAATGTTTATATTGTAGTTATTATTTTTATTATTTTATATAATTAATCCTTCCTTGGTAGATGGATAGACTGTTAGCATCTTGTTAGAATTTTCCCCTGCTTTGTGGTTCTTATTAGTTGACTTGGGTAAGCTAGCTGGGTTGGATGATTTTTCTTTTATCGTGAGGTAAGGTTAGTTTTTTTTCTCTTTTGTTAGTTGTGCTAGAACGGTTGTTAAATGAATTGTGGTATTATAGATAGGTTGACCTTTGTTTTCTTCTTTGTTAGTTTTGCTAGACAGGTTGTTGAATGAATTGCGGTATCAAAGATAGGTTGACTATATGTGGTTCTATTATAGTTCTAGAGTTGGAAATTTAGTTATATTTCCCATTCATGAGTTTAGGATTCTTGGTCTTTGGAGTTGCTAAGTTTTTTCCATTGGCTATGCCACTCTATGTTGCTCATTTTTTAGGTTTGCCATTTTAGGGTACATTCTTCACTTATTGCTATTTCATTGCCTGGTAGTGGTTTTATATTGATATTGAGATGTCCTTGATTCATCTCTTAGATTTATTAGTTTTGTCTCATTATAATGGTTTGTTATTGGTACTATTGTGGAGATTGGATACCCTTTTCTTATCGTGATGTAGTTCTTTTCTAAAGTGGAGTTAGAAAGTTAGAGTTAGGTAGTCTTTCCTATGATCGCTTGTTGAGTTGTAAAATCATAAATTCTTTATATTTAGTTGTTGGTTCAATTTTTGGTAGTGTTCTTGACCTCAACATAGGTGTTAGTCTTAGTATTTCCTTCCTCAGTGAGGTGACTCACTATTTGTTTGAGTTATAATTGTCCTTCTTAGGTGGATTTATGAAATCCCCATTTTAGAATTTCTTCGACCTAATGAGACTTAGGAGTGATTATACTTGATGCTATTTTCCTATGAGTATTCATTGCTAATATAGAGTATTGGACTGGTTAGTTTCTGGCTATAGTTGCATTGCTCCGAGTTGCTAAAGTTTTTTCTATTACTAGCATGAGTCGTAGCCTTATGGAGTTCTTGAGTATGTTTGGATAGTTCATGCCCTCCAATAGATATGGGGTTGATTACTTGTGTTTTCAGTTGGTGATTTATCCTCCATTACTATTTTGTTCTTTAGCTATATTTAGATTTTAGCTCGATATGATTTAGCTCAGATATATCAAATTTGGATACCACGGTCAATTTGAGTATTTGACCGTAGTTTAAAATTGTTGTCTTAATTTCAAATTTGTCACCTTAAAATAATGATTTGGAAGTTATGATAGATTTGAAGTATGAATTCCTACCCATCATCAGTTTTGACTTTGGTATTTAAGGTTGAGTGATTCAACCCTGGTGTTGAGATTTCATCTTAAAGTAGTAGAGCTTAAGTGTAGACTTCCTTTTATATTTGACTCAATATGGATTTCATTTATAGGGTAGTTGAGCATGTTTCATGGTTACCTATTCGATCTCCTTGACTTTGGGTGGATTATCGTGATAGATGTTCAGATGATAGCCTTTGTGACCTAGTATTGGATTCTTTAGCTTTGACCTCGAGTCTTTAGTTTTCTTTGAGATTCTCAGATGGTATACTCAACGAGAGTAGTATTCTTGAGTTAGATTAAGCTTGGCTTCATTTTATGTTAATAGGACGCCCTGGAATGGATCGTTTAGTGGTAAGTAGTTGTACCTTGGACTCCTAGATTTTTACTTTTGAAGATTATTCATACCATTTGTAGCATTGGTTTAGATTACAGACCATTGTTGCTTCCATTTGTGTGCCCAGTTAGCTCCTATGGGCTTTTGCTCATGCTTGATTTTATGGATTTTTGATGAGACAGCTTTCATTATTTGAGTATACTGTGATGAGATTGCGCAGATAGGACTCGGGTTATTTTCTACCTGGTTTAGAGTGGATAGCAAGTTTAGAGAGGCAAAATAAAGCTATACTTTGGATTTGGAGTTGGTTGCATGACTCATACCTTGGTTTTTCTTTGAGTTGGATGAGTTTCTTTTTATTGTGCTAGTATTGATATGGTATCAGTATGTCACAGTTAAAATTTGCATTCATCAGCCTTCCTCGGTTTATTTGGGGGCCAATTGATGATTGAGGCTGAGTTTTGGTTGTTTGAGATTAAAGTGCGATAGATCGTTGAAAAAAGGATACTTGTGGCAAAATTCCTCGAAAGTGTCGTCTTTCTTTGGAGGTTATCTAGGAAGTCGTGCTCAGAGAATGTAGGCTCAGTACTTCATCCTTTTGAGCTTTTGAGATCTTTCTACCCATTGACTTTTGCGAAAGAAAATCCTTTTAGTAGTGGATATTGTAATGAACTTTCAGGTCATTTCCTCAATTTTCATATATTTTCAACATTTAGGGCCTTCCCACAGCAGCTACAGTTCATTCATGACTTTCCTAAACTTTAGGTTGAAAGCTCATTTGGATTTTACACATTCCCCTATTTTGGAGCTTTCATTGTTCAGGATTTGGTGTTGGACCAAAACTCCTAGTAGATGACCTAGGATGGAAATTCCAACAGCCACATCAGCTCTGGAACATCAATTTTAGGGTAGGAGGAACCTTAGTTCAAGTCCTGAAGCTTCCAGAGTTGTTTTAGGCTATTGAGTGAATTATAGGAAAAATGGAACTATAAGTGTGGGCTCCATGTTTTTTCAAAATGATCTCGGATGAATATTTTGATGATTCCATTGGATCTGGAATATGGTATACACTCAAATTTCACTTTGGATTATGTTCATAGGGTTTTGGATGAGTTCCGAGGATCAAAATCAAGTTCTTGACTTTGCTGGTGCTGTGTTTGCGGATGCAAACTTTGACCACTTTTAGTATCTGATAAGGTCGCAATAGCAACCAAAAGTTCGCAATCGTGACCATCACTAAGTATAAAACTCCAAGTTCATATTTTTTGACATTATGGGAGCAAGAAAGCTCCGATTTTGATAATTTTTGATGCATTTTTCTCGAATAATCTTTGGTTATCAGCTTACAACTCTATTTTCCCTATTTCCCAAGAACTTATATTTTATTTTTTGTGATCTTCACCCAAGTTGAGAATCACAAACCCTATTTTCACCATTTTTTGAGATTGGGAGCTTTGGGCAATTCCAAAGGATTTTTTGACATTTCTTCCATGGGTAAGTTTTATAATCTTATAATTATCATTTACCCATAATTTTATCTTCAAAATTAAAATTCAATAGGAGGTGAATTAAAATTTTCTATGAGTGAACTATTGAGACTTCATAGTTGACTTGCTTGCAAATTAGTATACTTTACAAAACAGATTAGATTTAAATAAATAGACAAATAAGTAATTGACTTTCAAGTAAAGACACTAGTATTTATCTTGGTTTAGAACACCAATGTGGTTCCTACTTCCAGTCCCCTTGGATGTCAACTTTTCTTTATATCTTTGAAAGTCGGGCTCGAGTATAATGTTAAGAAAAAAGTTTCGAAGACTTATTTTGTTCTTTAGATGTTATGACACAACTTCAATTTATATTAAAAAGTTGACTCGATCCTATTATTTGTGTAACTATTATAAACTAATAGGCACAAAGCTTTGGAAGACTAAGATTGAGACACTTTTAGTTTCTTCCTAAAAGTTATGTAGTGTCTTCTTTCTTCCATTTTGACCTTTATAGTCTTCTACTACATATGCTTCTTTCCTTCATAAGGACAATCAGGTATTTGGGTTGATTCCTTGATTGAGGAAGTTTGCACCTTATGGTATGTCCATATCAGATATGTCCGTATTTGGTGTGATTATCCTTTCTTACAACTATATATGCCCATATCAGATATGTCCATGTTAGAGGTGAGAACTTCTATCTCCTTTGGTCTTCCTGTGAGGTGTGTCCTATTTCCTTGTCCATTGGAATCTTTAGTTCATATGATTTTTTTTGTCTTGTGAAACGATATCCTACTTTTATGTGGCTCCATATTTCGCACAATATTATTTGAGGGAATATTCCTTGCCTTGTGCTAAATATCCTCCCATTATTTGAGATCTTCAATATCATTTGTGTGAGAGCTCCTTCCATCATTAGGGATCTTCAATATCCTGAAAATTTTACTTCTTAGTTTGCTATTATTTAAACACACAACATAAATATAGGAGGCAAGCAATCTCCCCTCTTTTGATAATGTCAAGCAATCATTTAAACATCAGTTGACTTCCTTGTTATTGTACTTGCTCCTTCTTTGACTCTTTTCTATTATTTGACCTTTATCCATTGATAGTTGACTTTCTCCCCCTGACCTTAAGCCTTTCTGATATTCCTATCTTTCTCTCCCTTTTGGCATAATCAAAAAAGAAAAGGAAACCACACATCCAAAAAAATATGCACATAGCAGAGAAATAGGTAGATTAATTACCAAGTACTTAGGCAAACACAAGGAAGTGTGGGAGATAGTGTCTTAAAAATCATTTTAGAACCCACCAAAAAACAAGGGACAGGACCACCTTTTGAATAAACAATCATCATTCACCGCTTATCCAAAAAATATGTCCAGGTATTATGCATGTTATGGCAGAATTTGTCATGGTATTTTTCAACATTTTTTAAGAAGGAGAAGTATGAGTTTTTAATAGAAACAACAAGATCATCATTATAGAAGGTGACTTTGGATTTGAGGGAGTCCATGCGAGTGAACACTCGAGTAAACAACTTGATGCCTTCCTGTTTGAACCCATCGAGCTCCAGCTGAACCACTACTATGTCAGAGCTGGTGCTTTTTCCAAGGTCCAAAACTTTGGAAGTCAACTCCTGGAGCAGTATGACACCTTCCTCAATGGATTTGAAGTGATATTTGATTTCCTCTAGTTCCTTCATTACAACAATAGAGGGATTAGAAATAGACTTACTTACCTCTGGAGTTCAAATTTTGCACGGGCAGAATCCTTCATGCAGCATTCATCTTCAACTAAAGCATATCCCATACTGGCAAAAGTTTTGGAGTCAGAAGTAGCAACAACTTCCACTAGGGGGAGTAAGAATAGATATCAATTGATTAATACAAAAGAATCTGAGTAACGATCAGTGCAAACGGTAGACTAGTGAAGTCATGAACATCTGCTACACTCTCAAGAATCTACTCATGAATCTAGGTTGCCCAATGGATTTTGAGTTTCTTAACTAGACAATTCAAAAAAAAGACATCACGATAGGTAATACTATTGAGGGCTCCCTTCTGTGGAATTAGTGTGGTAGAAATTATGTGGGACATGATACAAAACTTGAAACACAAGGACAGTAGAACAAAACTTGTCGAAACTGAGTCTGGGTTATACAGGACCCTTTTGGCTTCTTCAAAGCTGACCTCAAAATCTTTAGGCCAGTTACCATTCATGAAAGAGATTATATCATAGAACTTTATATCAAAAGCATTTTCGAATAGAAAATCATTCAGAATGATTCTTAGGCCAAGTAAAAGAGTCTCAAGTTTAACACTATTAGGAGAGAGGTGGAGATTCACATAATACATGTGGACTGGATCCTCATAAAGAAGAAGTCCATAGAGACAAAAAAACAAGGACAAATCCTGAAACTTAAAGAAGTGACTGATATTACAGAAGGCATCTTTCAATTAATGGTGATTGATAATTCATCTGGTACAATAGAGTGATTTTTAAAGGCAGAGAATTTATCTTTGTGAGAGCATATCCAGAGCTTGTACATTTCTTCTTCACGAAGGGAGTTTAGAGAGTTTTTATGAGGTTTCTTGGCAGAGAGGGCTTGGTTGGTAGTAGGACTATTTCTCTTTATCAGAGTGGATTGATAGTCCAACTAGGATTCGTTAGAGTACTCAAGGAGGAGAACATGACTATCGAAGAGGGTTTTAGAAAGGGATTTAGACATATTTTCAATGTAATCTACTCATGAGAGAAGAGGGAAGATGAGTTATAAAGGGGGTAGAGAGAGAGAAGAGTAGATGTTTAAGAGGACTGAGAAAAGAGGATGTAGGCAACTATTGGAAAAGATAATAGAGGGGAAGACTAAGAGGTGTGAAGTAAAAAGGTGATTAAAGGAAGTGAAAAGGCAGCAGAAGGTGTGTATTGGGTAAGAAAAGGGGTGCAGATATCGCAGGGTGGTGTGAATACCAATAGAAATAATGATACCTCCCTGTTTGAAAACCAATTTTTTGGTCTTCGACCCAAAACTCATCTTTGAGTGCCTTATTTGTCTTCTTTGGTTCAATTTGAGATACGGGCTAACAAATACTTGTTTTCTCAATGATTCTCTTGTTTGCATCTTATCATCTAGATTTTGGATGATAAATTCATTTGAATAGATAGCATCATATTTCCATTCTCTTAGAAAATTGGTTTTACTTTTTTGCTTTAGGAGTCAACTCTAGAGGGGGTATAGTTGACTCATCTTGTGATGGCTTAGAGATTGTGCTAGTGTTAGCTCCAGATTGTAGATCACTCATCTCTTCTTCATCAATACTCAAACTCATAGGAGGATGCTTAGTTCCATTAAATATATTATGCATAGATTCTTCAACACATAATGTTAGTTTATTATAAGCTCTGTAAGCATGACTGGTGGGAGAGTACCCAAGAAAAATACCTTCATCACTTTGTGGATCAAATTTTCCCAAGTTATTCTTACCGTTGTTGTGGATAAAACATGTACATCCAAAAGGATGAAAGTAGGTAATGTTAGTCTTCTTTTCTCTCCACATTTAATAGGGCATTTTCTTTATAATAGGTCTGATGAGGCATTTATTGAGATGTGACATGTTGTACTTACTACGTCTGCCCAAAAGTGATCTGGGAGACTTTGTTCTAATAGCATGGTCCTAGAAATTTATTAGAGATATCAATTCTTTCACTCCACCGCACTGTTATGTTAAGGGAATCGCGGTGATGAGGAGTTCTGAGAGTATCCGTTGAGAGCACAGTACTCCTTAAAAGCATTATTTTCAAATTATCCTTCATCATCACTGTGAACATAGGTGATGAGGTGTCCATCTTCTCTCTATACTTTTTCTACAAAATATCTCAAAGTTTATATAAGCCTTATGTTTATGTGAAAGAAAAATTACCCAAGTAAAGCAAGCATAGTCATTAACAATGACAAAGATATATCTTGTTCCACCAATACTTGCAGTCTTAGTGGGACCAAATAGATCCATGTGAATTTTTTGAATTAGTTTTGTAGTAGACACAATGTCTTTGATTTTGAATGATGTTTGGGTCTGTTTACCAAATTAGAAGGCATCACAGATATGATCCTTTTCAAAGTTGAGTTTTGGCAAACCTATCACCAGTTCCAGTGTAGACAGTTCCTCAATGATATGCGTATCACCAGTTGTAGTCTAGATAGTTTCTCAATGATATGCATACTAGCATACCCAATTTTTCTGTGCCTCAACCAAATATCATTGGTTTGCATAGCGAGACAGGTTAATGTAGCAAAGTCAGGACTATTTAAGACATAAATATTATCAACTCGTTGATCGATGAGAAAGATATTTCTTTTGTCGAGTTTGATAGAAAAACTCTCAGATTTGAAGGAGACTCCAAATCTGGCATCACACAGCTAACTGATGCTGAGCAAGTTATGTTTAAGACCGTCTACTAGATACACTTCAGTAAATTCACATGAGGAGTTGAGCTTTATTATGTCGATTTTCATGACGTTGCCTCTAGCGTTGTCACTGAATCTGACTTATCCCCCATCTATTTTCTTTAGAGAAAAAAAATTTCTTTCTTTTTTATCATATTCTGGAACATCCACTATCAATGACCCATATTCACTTCTTATAGATCTTGAGAGCATATTTCTACAAAATAAGAAAATCAATTTTGTTTAGGTACCTAAGTAGTCCTCAGTCCTTGTATGTTAGATATTCTTTCTTTAGGCTTCCAATCCCACAAACCTTTTAGCTTATACCTACAACTGTAAGATTTGTGTTATTTCTATCTACAGATGTAACAGAGAAGTCATCAAGAGGAAAAGGAGGTCTTGGCTGATTTAAACAATTTTATTGAGGAACTTGGGTTGGTTTTAAAATAATTCGATCTCACAAAACTGTGACTTGCTGATTTCTTAATGCTATTCAATTGCATTTTTACATCATCAAGCTCTTCTTGAAATAAGTCAATTTCTATTTGACATGCTTTGATTTCTACTTGATATTTTCTTCATTACTCTGCAAAGTTTTGTTTAAGTTAGATTACCAACTTTGCTTTTATTGGGCGAGTTTATTATATTAATTTATAACTTTTTAAATCTCGTTGGTTATCATATCTAAATTAGATTCAAGAATATTACAATTATGATAGTCGTGTGGTCTTACATCGCTACATTCTCCTTTTGCCATGAAGAACATGTTGGCCGCTTCTATTTCTTCTTCAATTTCATCTTCATCACCCCAAGCTCCAAAATTTGGATTCTTTCTAGATGATCTTCTTCTTAATTCTAGACAGTTTTGTTTGAAGTGGAAAGACCTTCCACAATGATAACAACGATCATTATTTCTAGTAGAATCATTATTTTAGGCTCCTTGGGATCTTTGATGTCTCTGTCTCATGATCTACCTTACTCCATAATTTATGAGAGCCATTCCTTTGCTATTTGTATCTTCTACAATTTCCTCTTCTTCAGTAGGTCTGGTACTCAAGGCTACTGGTTTCTTCTTTTCCTCTTTATGGTAAATTTTGATATAATTTTGTTCATATGCAATGAGATTACCTCATAGTTCATCATATGTCATTCTGTGAAGATCTCCATCTTCAAGAATAGCGACCTTGGTTTTCCAAACTTTTGGGAGACTCCTGACCAGCTTTTAGACTTGTAGGATATCTAGATAGGTCATCCCCAATGATTTCAGCTCGCATATAATTTTGTTGAATCTAGTAAACATTGTTTCAGTTTTTTCATTTTCTTCCATTTTGAACAGCTCATATTCATTGACTAAGACAGCATCTTTGACTTTTTGTAATACCTCGTACTTCTACCTTACTTGAAATCATCCCAAGAATGTTAAAAAATTACTTTGAAATATGAATCCATTTTTGTACACATGGAATTTTTGTTGAGTGGGAAATTGAATTAGCTTTCCAACAATAAAAATTTCATCCAAATCCGGTATCAGAGTAAAAAGTTATGGATGTTTTATCGATAGCTGTTAGGACTGCCCAGGTACGATGAGTAGGTTGATTGACCATCAGTCTAGCAATGGACCATCGCAGCTAAGGTGCGACAGACAGGTTGATGCACCATCGAACTTATGATGGACCATCACCTAAGACATCGCTACTAAGATAGTGAGTCTCTATTCTGGTCCACGACGAACCATCGACCCAGCGATAGACCATCGCACGAGCCATCAAAGTTCTCGTTCATTAATTTAAAGTCATTTTTAAAAGGGTGTTTAGATCTTTTTCTACCCTTTTTAAATCCTAATTATACCAGACCATAACTCATAACTTTATTATTCATCTATAATATCTACTAGGGTTTTCTCTGAAAGATAATCTCCAAGAAAAAAAACCCTAGGAATTTAATTCCAAGTCAAGAATTTAAGGTTTCCTCCACCAATCTTCAATAAATCATCCACCCAGGTATGTGATGTGTTGATTCATGGGTCTCTTTCACCCATGAAGCTCAAGAATCTATTTTCAAAATCCAAGATTTGTATGTTTATGAATGTTCATGATTTTATTGAATTTAAAATTGATGTTCACGTTGTTGGTTGGTTTTGTTCCATGTTATAGACTATTAATTACAAGAATTGATTCTAATATGTGATGATTTATGAGATATTCATGATAAACCCTTTAATTTATAAGTTGATTTATGTATCCGTGATTATTAGAGGTGTTGATGATTGTACAACCAAAGCATGCTCACCATATGTTTGATTAAATGCCCATGTGAAGGAAAAGTTCCATACTAGTATGATAATATGAAATCGCTATTCATGTACAAGTTATGTATGTCAAGTGTTTGATGAAATATCTTAACTAATGGATTATGTATTGTCGATGTTGGTCATGTATTTAAGAAAGTCATGTATTGTCAGTTTCCCTCTATCGAATCCTGGGGGTACTTGTACCCAAAAAATATAACTGTGTACCCAGAGCCAGTATCATGTTTTCACGATATCTTCAGTCAGTCCATGATCCATAGAACTCAGTTAGTCATGTAAATCGGGAAAGCTCAGTAATTGAGTAATCTCAGTAGTATTTCGTCAGTTAACAAAACTCAATGAATTCAGTCTAGTCCAGTTAATTTAATCATGTTAAGTGCCTATCCATATGAGAGTAGGAATTAGCACCGAGTGAACCCAAAGATGGGAATTCACCTGTTATATGAGGGTGTGATTCTTAGAACAAATCCTTGTATTCCAGAACTACGTAGACAGCGTAGGTATGATGTGGCTTACTGTAATATGAGGGTTCCTACCATTCTCACTAGAGTTACTTGTTATATTATAATTACTCACAGATTGTGCTTAACAATGGTACGGTATTGACACCCTTCCAATTGGGGTTACAGATTGGACCCCAACTCAGCTACATTGCATTATTTGGGGCATATCAGTTAGATGACTACTTTCTATGGTTTCAGTTACAAATCAGGACTGTTAGATACAGTCATTCAGTCTCAGTATTAGAACTCAGATAGTTCTACAGAATTTAGGACTGTTGGATACAATCAACTCAAAATAGTATGAAACTTAGCTAGTTCTATCAGAACCTAAATTGTCAGATACAGTTACTCAGTATCAGTTATTTTAGTTATACGATTATCAGTATCTCATGTTATCAGTAATCATGTTATTACAAACTCAGTTACAGTTATTATGTATTTATGCACGTATTCTTATGTTTATGTTATCCAGTCAGTTAGAATAGTTCATTCATGTGAACCCTTTTCATTCATCCTACCCGACATGCATACCAGTACATTCAATCATGCTGACGCATTTGAGTTATGGTCTTTTATACCATAGGTTCAGAAGCACGAGCTCTAGAGCATTAGTAGCATTCCAATCTCAGCAGTGAGAGTTAGCAGTGAGTCCTCATCCTTCGAGGACATGACCATTACTTTATTATCTCATTAAATAATTTATTTCAACAGTTGGAGTTAGTTGGGGACATGTCCCATCAACTCCTTATTCAGAAAGTTCAGTCATTTAGAGACTTTTCAGACTATCATGTTCAGACAGTTATTTCTGTTGGTTTAGGTATTTCATACCCCACCCAAATGTTATATTTTTTCATATATTATGACTCAGTTTTGAACCTTATGGCCTTACAACCTTTATTTCCATATTTACACAGTATATTATGTAGTGTTCAGGTACAGATATTAGTCATGGGTTAGCTTGTGGTCCTTCAGGGTCATGAGCACCGTGCAACATTTTGGGTACCAGATTCGAAGCATTACACTTTTTGACTTTGGTGATTCCTTCATAGGGTACCTCCAATTTGTCCCATATTTCTTTTGCGGTGTCGCAAGTTGATATCTTATCGTATATTTCTCAACTAACTGCACAAAGATGTAAATTTATAGCTCATGCATTAGTTTGGATTACCTCTTTTTGTTCTTTAGTTAAATCAAAGAACTCAAGGTCTTCTATATCGATGTTGCTCGATTCTTTGTCTTTGACCTTTTTCTTCTCCTTGAGTCCTAGAGTAGGATTTGGTCCCTTTTTAATGACAACCTAATCTTGGAAGTCATTTGATCGGACAAATATCCTGAATATGTTCTTCTAGTAAGAGTAGTGTTGTCCATTAAAGTATGGTGGTCTTGTGGAGAAATGACCATCTTAAAAAGAGCACTAGGAATTTGATAGTTTGTCATGTGATCTTTGCTCACTTCCAGTTTAGTAACACTTTCGGTGAGACCTTCTCTAATACTAATTCAAATTTAAGAGGGGTGTGAATTTAAATTTTCTATCAGTCGACTATTGAGACTTCACAATTGACTTACCTGAAAATCAGTATACTTCACAAAATAGATTAAATTTAAATAAATAAACAAGTAAATAATTGACTTTAAAGTAAAGAAACACATATTTATCCTGGTTCGGAACACCAATGTAAGTTTGATTATTTATGATGAGTAATTGTACGATTTACACCTATTCCTAAGTTGTGCATGTAAGGTGTTTGATAAAATACCTAAGAGACTAGAAATCATGCATTATAGCTAAATTGTGACTAAGTGAAGGATTCATGATATGCCCCCATATTCCAATGATTTTCATGTTGATATTGTCTCTGGTAAATGTTGTTGGAATGTTCATGAACTAGTATTATGAGATTATGTACTTCATGGAATTCCCCAAGTTATGATATTATGGGTTGCTAATGTTGGTCACGTACAAAATTAGTTCAGTTAAGTTATTTAGTTTTGCCCAGTTATTCAGTTTAGTATCTTTTAGATAGGAGTAGGATTCAGCACCGAGCGAACCTAGGAATGGGGGCTCACCCGCTATAATAGGACTGAGATCCCTAGAAGCAATCCCTAAGTTTCAAAATTACGTTGCCAGCATAGGTACGAGACGTCACCCGTTCGATAGGACTAACATACTTAGGGGTCACCCGTTAGCACATTTATATGTATAGGACTGATTCGAGGAGTCACCCGCTAGATTAGGACTGACTCTACAATAGATGTCTTTACTGGTGGCGCGATATTGACACCCTTCTAGTCAGTGTAGAAATTGGACCCCAGTCAGCTTAGCTTAGGGCATGTCAGTTAGATAAACACATCCCATAATTTTAGTTACAGAATCAAGGCTTTCTAACACAGTCAACTCAGCGTAGTAGTACAGATTCAGTACTGTTAGGTACAGTCAATGCTTATCATTGTAAATAGACTTCAAGATCACCCATTAGCTAGGACTGATCTCAACTATGATTAATCAGTATCAGAATCATTAGATTTAAATATCACCCGCTAGATAGGACTGATATCAGACTAAGTTAAATCATCTTTATTATAAGTGTACTCATGATCACCCACTAGATAGGACTGATCTCAGATTTAGTTACTCCAAGTAGAACAGAAATTAGATAGTTCCATCAGAACTTAGAATATCAGATACAGTCGCTCAGTATTGATTGTATCGATTAGCCAAATCACTACAGTTATATCAGCTATATCAGTTATCATAGCTCACATTTCTAGTATTCAGTTTTAGGACTGTTATACACAGTCATTCAAACCAGTTCTTATAATTTGAACTGTCAGTAATAGTCAATAATCTATTCAGTACCTCAGTAACAGTAAAGTCATGTCGTCAGCATTCAGACTCAGTAGTCAGCATCATCACCAGCTCACTTATAGTTGTTTATGCATGTATGTATTTTCATGTTCATATTAGTTTGCATTGTTCATGCATATAACCCTTTGCATTTAGCCTATCTCACTCATAGACTCAGTATATTCAGACGTACTGAGGCATATACTCAATACATTCAGACGTACTGGTGCTTTCTCTTATGTTACACCATAGGTTCAGAGGCACTCATATACTCAGTACATTCAGACGTACTGGTGCTTTCTCTTATGTTACACCATAGGTTTAGAGACATAAGCTGCAGATCAGCAGTAGTATTCTAGTGTTCAGATTTTGCAGTATGTCCTTCTCATTCGAGGACGATATAATTATTGCTATATTTACTATTTAGTTACTAGATGCAATTAGTTGGAGACATGTTCCTTCAACTCCTTATTCAGTTCAGTTAGAGGCTTTCAGACTAGATGTCAATTAGATATTTAGATCTTATTATTTTTAGTATTTATAACTTGTTTTGGTATTGTTATACCTTTTTCAGACATTTTGTTATCAAACATTTATTCAGTTCGAACCTTATGGACTTTAATGTTCATGTTTCTTCTTTTTATGATAAATTATACAGTATACAGGTACAGATATCAATCATGGGTTAGCTTGTGGTCCTTTGAGCTCATGAGCACCGTGTAGTACTTTAGTTCAGAAAATTGGGGTGTTACATGTATAGATGAGGTATGAAATGAAATGTACCTTTCCAATTTAGCTCTATGAGTAAAATACTCCAATGATCTTGCCAAAGAAATCGTAAGATCCATAGAATATGCATCAAATTAAACACCTTCATAATGTAGCCAATTGAAATCCTGACGGTTGCACCATATAGTAAGGTACCAGGTCCATCAAAATCAATCACAAGAAAAGTAAATAAGAAGAACCAGGAAGTAAGAGACAATATAGGAAGAGTAAAATCACAAGATTTGTACGTCGAAACCCAGGAAGAGGAAAACTATGACTAGCCCTCACAAGCACCAAAGAAATCCACTATAATCAACCTCCTAATTGTAGTCTAGATTTCAGCCTATCTCTAGGCTCCTTTCTCTTGTAGTAACTCCACTACATGCTCATCTTTGTAACTCTACCCTCTAGACTAATTAACTCTAATCAGTCTCTTAGGCAACTCTACCTAAACACTTCACTCAACAAACTAAAAAACTATTCTTATAACATGAGTAGTTCAATTACAAATAATCACTCAAGAACACTTACTCACTCTTTAAGAGTACTATAATAATAAGAACATGAGCAATGCTTGAGCAGTCATGAAATGTTGTTGCCTCTTTTCCCTCTTTAGTTTGTACTATAAACTCATTTGATGAAAAAGTATCTCTTTTCTTTTATAAATGAGTGATGATTAGGGAATATCATTGGACAAGTTGTTCTAATTAGTAAAAAATATCACCTTAAAGTTTGTTACACAAGAGGACCAAATTATGTAGACAATGCATGCCAGTTGTATTATACCTTTCACATCTAGGGATCTGGTCCCTTGCAGTTTAGATGCTCATCATTAAATACATATATAGATTTTCCTCCTTTTTTATGATGAAAAACTGACCATACAGTTTTGAGCATCAATGCACATTCATCATATTAATCAGTGTGATTACCACCTGAAGGTGAATGTTCCCTCTATCATTGTGCTCCCACCATCATCATTCAATAAAGGGACTTTGTCCCTTGTTGTAACTTCCAGCAAAAAATTCTTGTTTGCCTCTCTCTATCACTATGCCTTAACATATCATTACTTCTCCTAGTCATCATGCCTACATATCTAAGCGCACACACATGCCTGGTCACCTGGTCCTCACTCATGAAGTTGTTATTCCCCCTTTTGGCATCATTAAAAAGGATTAACATTAAACCAAGAGTAAAGATAAGTATAAGTTAATTAACTCATGGCCACTGGGGCAACACTAACATAAAGAATAGCTTAAAGTAAAGGAAACAAATAAAGTACACAAGCAAAAATTCATTCATTGTTAGCACCATTTCAATTCACCTAAAAAGAACATTAAATAACTATTTTCAAAGGCCACAATAGAAACTGACATAGGAGACTGAAACATTAAGATTCAGGAAGAAGAGGGCTTAGGGGAAAGTGATTTTGGTAGCATGTCCATTCTAGTAGCCTCAGTAGCATGAGCATCCAATAACTTTTTAGTGAAGGTCTTTACTTCGACATTCAGACCTTGAGCCTCACTAGTTAATTCTACAACTTTGCCTTTGATCTTTGCATTTTCTGTTGCTAGTTCTTATGTGGCACCGGGTCCCTCTAAGGACAACTTTTGATTCTGTAGTTTCAGGTATTATTTTAGTGTTCTTTGATGCTGACATAAGCCTCAACTCCTCCATTTTATTTGTTAATCTTTATTTAATAGCAAAAAGTTCTAACACTTGGGCCACAGTACCCAATTTCCCTCCAATGCACTCATTCTCAAACAAGGTTGTTAGAGTGAATTTTTGTTTGACTATTCTTGGGGTTCCCTTTGTCTAAATTACCCCAAAGTGATCAAATACTTTGTTGAGGAAGTACCCATATGGCATTCCATATTTCCCATCCTTCTCACAGATTACCTTCTTCATGTGCTCTATCATAAGAGCATGTAATCTTACTAACTCATACGTACTCAAACATTTGATCAAGAATAAGTCAACACTGGAGGAAATTGTTCTCTTTACTAACCTTGGAAGTAGGACCTTGTTGATAAACTCAAATACTAGATAATACTCATTTTTCAACTTCTTTTTTACAGCAGTTGTTGATGTTCCTCCAATTTTTGATGCCTCGATCATGAATTTTGTAGTAGGGTGTTTCTTTTTCATAGTTCTCACCACTACAATAGGTACATCTAATATTCTCCCTAATGTTTATTCATCCAGATATATCTCCTTCCCTTATACTAGACTGGTAAGACTCATCCCATTTTCTGAGAAGTCCATGGTATAATAAACTTCTCTAACTTTATTTTTAAATTACATAGGAGTCGATTCTTCTAGTAGGTGTAGTCAACCTTGGTGTTTTTCATATTCAACCAATTCTACCATACCAGGTTTTTCATAAATCTTTGGAGCAAATACTCTCCCAGACAACACTTTCTAGGTTTCCAAGCTAACATTCCTTACTTCTTTAGGAACAATCTTATTTTCTTTCTCTTTTCTTCTTCTCTTTGAGTCACCACTTGGTTCTTCATCTTCATTAGTTTTTATCTTCTGGGGACCAGGTCCTTTAGAGACTTTCTTTCTCTTTATAACTATGTGTTTCTTCCTACTTACAACAGGACTGCCAGACTTTAAGTAAGAGGACCTGGTCCTTTCACCATCATGAACTTCTTTTCTTTTTCTCTTAGTTGCAATAAAAATATTAGAATTAGGATCTTCATCGTCTCTAACGTCTACAACTTCAATATTTTTCTCCTTCTCAGCAATAAATTTCTTTAGTTTTCTTATTTTAATGGTCCAAGGCTTGTTTTCCTTAATGGCATCTGCTAATAACCTTTCTTTAAACCCACGAGTAGAATAAGATCTAGTAACTTGTATGCAAGTGTTAATTATTTTCCCTTTTTCTTTACTAACTCTTAGTTTATTTATTTTTCAAATCAGAGGTTGTCCATCCCTATCCTCTTCATTTTCCTCATTTAGAGGTAATTCAAATTCCCTATCCTTCTTCAAATCATCCTTTTCTCCTACTATTTTCTCTTCTCCACTATAAGAACTTTCCTTGGGATCATGTCCAAGCAAAAACAAATTTTTAGCTACCTAATTTATGTTGCTAAATTGATCTACCTTCTTTATAGGAATTTCATCATCAACCAGTTGGTCAAATATAGGATTTAACTCAAAGAACTCTGGTTTTTCTGAGGAATAGGGAAGTTCTCATTTATATTGTTCTTGTTTACTTGGTGAGTCAAATCCTTGATTTAAGTAAAATTTCAAGGCTAACTCATCAGCGTTTTTACTAGAACCTAGAGCTTTGATTGAAATAGTTTCACTAAGGGTTTTAAAAATTTCATAAAGATGACTAATGGGTAAAGTACTATGTAACTCTTCAGGTTGATCTGAGGATAATTCTTTCATAGGGTTTGAAGTAGATGGTATTTCAGAAATTTCTAAGAAAGGAAAAAGAACCAATTTTAATTAAGGAAGAAAATGATGTTCTGAGTTACTTGAGAAGAGGATGAAATAAGAGGATTTAAGTTTGTAGTTAAGGAGATGACTGTTTAATAGGAATTTTTGAATTAACATATTCAATTACTAAAGGTGTTACTCTTCACACTGGATTAAACTTGAGAGCTTTTGTTCAGGTAGCAGAAGAAATGTGACCTTCTTCAAATTGAAATTTAATGAATTTAAGGTACATTATTTTTTCACAAACCTGATAATGGGATCGGGTCCCTTTTCTTTTGATAGAATATTATACTTGTGATTGCTTCAACTGTTCTCATCCTAAGATGTTCCCAAGGATGTATACCTGCAAAGCTATGGAGCTGAGTTATACTCGTATGCACTTATTTTACAAAGGATATCTACCTTCTTATCATAGCCAATTAGAAGAGTGACAAGGAATCACATATAATTCATTATGGTGAAGCTTCTTCCTTTAAGATGAATTTCCTATGAACCAGGTCCCTTGAAGTCATCTATTTCAAAATGAGACACCTCCATCTTGAAGTGTCTTGAGACAAAGAACACAATCAGTCATTTTATTATTATGTTTTGAATCCTTTCAATCAATAAGTTATTCCTAATTGTAATCCCCTTTCTTGTACCTAGAATCATGATCACAAGTTATTTTTGGGAACACACTTAAGTTTGAGTTCCCAACAGGATGATAATGGTGTGATCAAATCCCTTTTGCCTCATCTAGGAAGTGATGGCTTCCTTTTTACCCTTTTTAGAGACTTGAACCCCTTTGAATATGCATTCTCCCCTTGAATGTATTTAGTACTCCTTAATTTAGCCTTAAGCCAGTAATGTAATCTTTTTTTAAAATGTCCATCTCTTCCACAATGAGTACACATAAGTTTGTGCCTTTTTCTTCTAACATGATGAACAACCTTTCTTTTAGATGTGAAAGATTTTAATTCTCCTTGATAGACCAGAGTTCTACCATATTAACACCTTGACTAGTCAAATTAGAAAGATCGGTGAGGAAGTAGTCTATTTAAGAGACTTGTTCAACTCTTTTTTCAAGCAGACCAGGTAGTCTCTCTAACTTTTCATTCTTATAAAGTGCAGACATAAGGTGTTTTTAAGAATCCCTCAGCCTTTCTTCATGATTAATTTAAAGCCAAGAAGCTTCTTTCTTCCCTTTTTTATCTACCTCATTTACCTTTTTCATACTACTCATCAAACTCAGATTTTTAGATTTTATATTTGTGAACACCTCTTTAATTTTAGAAATTTGGAAATTTAAAGTAATCAACTAATGTTCTTAATTCTCTACTTTTACTTCTAATTTATTCTTCTTAGTAGTTAGTTCATATAAAAAGTCTATGAATTACTAGCAAGCCTCTTTATCATTTTAGCAGAGTAGTTGTCTAGATTATACTTAATATCAAAAAGAGTAACCTCCTTTCCTTTTTAATCTTCTGTGTTTTCCATGAATGCAAATAGGAAATCATAGATAACTGGATTATCTTCCACTACTAGCATAGAAACATCTCCAGAATTTTCATCTTTATTAGGTTCACTGGAAGAATCTCCCCATGCTGCCAAAACTTTCTTTACTACATATTCAGCTCTAGTCTTCCTTCTTGATTTCTCAGTGGCCTGGTCCCATTCTTTCCCTTGTCACTTCCACTATTGAGGTAATCCTGATAGTCAATCTTGTGCATTGGACTATCCTTAATGAAATGTTCAGGACTTCCATATAGTGACACATCTCAACATTGTTTCAATTGTTGTTTCTTTCTCTACTATGGAACTGACCACTCTTCCTCATAGCTTTGAGAATTTATTTTTCCAGATAGGCAACATCAATGTCCTCTACTGCTAAATCAAGTTTGGAAGCCCTTAAAGCTAGGGATATTTCCCTTTTTATTTCATTCTTCTACATCTCTTGCTGCTTCTTGAGCTTATGGATTCTTAGATTTCCAATCAGTTCATCTATAGTGAGGGTCTTCAGGTTTTTTTCTTTAATTATTGCATCTACTTTTCTTTCCCAAAACTTAGGAAGAACCCCAAGAATTTTCCTCTCTTAATTGTACACTGGAATCCCTGCTCTAAAACAATGAAGCTCATTTGTTAATCAGGTGAATCTGGTATGTATTTCTTGGATGGTTTCTCAATCTTTCATGGTGAAGGTTTCATATTGAGTAGTCAGCATGTCTGCCTTAGAATCCTTTCACATCAGTAGTGCTCTCATGAGCAGTCCTCAAGCAATCCCAGATCTCTTTTGTATTTTCACAGGTAGAGATTTTTTTGTATTCATCAGGCCCTATACCACAAACCAACAGTTTATTTTCCTTATAGTTCTTTTTAATTTTATTTCTATCTTTTTCATTAAACTCCCTCCTGCTTTTGATAACTATTCTTGTGACTTATCCCTCCTTGACTTCTCTAACAGGAACATAATGACCATCAAGAATGATATTCATCGATTCACTATCCTCAGCCATGATAAAGTCAAACATCCTAGTTTTCCACCACTCATAATATTGCCCATTGAATCTTGGTGGTCTAGTGGTAGATTACCCTTCTTCTAGATTAGGTGGAGAATCTATTCTTTCCAAGACAATCATGGTGTGAACCTTTTAGAGTGACCTTACGCTAATACTAATTATTGAAACCCTGAAGGTTGAACCATAAAGTGAGGGGCCAGGTCCCTCAAAATCAATCATAGGAAAAGTACATAAAAATAACCAAGAAGTAAGAGACAGTGCTGGATGAGTAAAAACACAAGAATTTTACGTGGAAAATCTGGAAGGGAAAAACCACAGCTTTCCCTCACAAACCCCAAACAAATCCCTTATAATCAACCTCCTAATTACAGTCAGGATTTTATCCTACCTATAGGCTCATGTCGCTTGTAATAACTCCACTACAAGCTCATCTGGGAAACTCTACCAAGGACTCGCTACACTGACTAACTCTAATAAGTATCGCACTTAGGCAACTCTACCTAAGCACTTCACTCGACAAAATGAAACACTACTCTTATGACTTGAGTAATTCAATTACAAATCAGTACTCAAGAAAACTCACTCACTCTTTAAGCGTACTATAATAATAATAATACGAGCAATGCTTGAGCAGTCTTAAAATAGAGTTTTTGTTGTCTCTCTTCACTCTTTAGATTTATACCAAAACTCATTTGATGAAGAATCATATATTTCCTTATATAGATGAGTGATGATTAAGGCTGCAATATCATTGGACTAGCTATCCTAATAAGTACAAAATAGCACCTACAATTTTGTTACATAAGAGGACAAAACTGTCCAGACAACTGTGCAAGCTATACTGTATCTTGCACATCTAGGGACCTGGTCCCTTACAGTTTAGCTTCTCATCATCAAAACTACATATAGAATATCCAAGAATCATCAATTACCCTTAACAAATATTTTTCTACATAAAACTTATTCACAAAAGGATAGGAATTAAGAGTGTAGTTCATTACCTCTAAAAAGACCTTAGGTGTTCGATGAATCCCAGGAATGTGAATAAACAAATCATACACATCGCACTTGGTCTTATAAGACAAAATAACAGTAATACATCATTTATTTTACATGAGAATTAGATTCACAACTGCATTTTTTGTCTTTTTGTCACGTCTTATCTTGAACAGGTCCAAAACAATTTTGTTTACCTTAATACTTCTAATCAACATGCACTTGCTCAATGTGATTTTTAGATTTTTCCACCTTATGATTAAGTTTATTCAACGATGACTTTTCGTGCAAACTTTATCATGAGTACCTACAAAAGAGTCACAACAACTAAAAGAAGAAGAAAAATATTAGAGTTAGAATAAGAAATAACCTTATTCAAACTTTCTTCTTTTTCTCTTCTACCTCACGATTATCCCTCTCCCTTAAACTCTTATGATCATCTCACTTTTATTTTCTCTCAATCTCACTTGAAATCTTATTCTCTCTACACAACACCTCTTATTTTTTCTCTCTCAAAAATTCAACATGCACTCTCTTACTCCTCCTATTATTTTCTCTCTCAAAATTTTTCATTGCTTCTTTAACATATTTCTGATCTTCATAAACTTGGGATGGAGTTAAAGGTACAATTTTATATTTTATTTTTTTTATCTTAAGAGAAACTTTATTCTTTCACCTATCATAAATTGCATTACTATCAAATGACCTGGATGCAAAAGCATGATAGGACAATCTTGCATTGGAATTACATCATGAAGAACATTATCCGAGTACCTCTCAATGGATAAATAAATCACGCATAACTTAGTCACCTTACATTCCCCAAAAACCGTTGTGTTTGATGCATGTACGTTCTAACTTCTCCACCACATATGAACTTATCACATTAGCACCACTTTCAAAATCAATAATCATAGAGAAAATATTATCTTATATCCCTCACCTTATATGAAAAATACTTCTCCTCAAATTAATTAAATTTACTAGGTTAGGTGTATTTTGGGTAACCTCTAATGCATCGAGTCGATCGGTGATCCTTCTCTAAGTGTCTTGGCTATTTAATTATTTTGAGTCCCAATGAATAGGGTTATTTGAATAAATGACAAAACAATATGGAAACAAAAATACTACAATCAAAGAAAAGAATTGAAAGATATGTGAAATTCAAGAATAAAATCCACAAATTTCAAGATAAGTGATAAGAACCCTAATTGATCTTAGTATTCAAAATTAATGAATTAAGACTAATTATGATACTAATAGAGTCAATTCAAGAACTTAGATCAAAAGCGATCTAAACCCCAATTTTGAAGAAACTAAAGACAAAATTAGTATAAGACTAACTATCTTCTCTAATTAACTTTAATAGAAACCAAAGATATCAAATTAAGAATTAATTTTACCTCCTAAAGAATCGTTCTTATAGGGTTGCAAGATAAATCACAAATAACCACACAAAAAAGTGTAAGCAAGACAAACCTCTCAAATATTATTAATTATCATATTGTCTTAAAAATAACAAAATTCATCCCAATATAGGAAAAAACTTATCCCAAATAGCATGGGATTCCAATTATTCGTTCATGGAAGTAAATAAATCTAGATAACTCTAAACTAGGAAAATTTTAAACTTATGAAACTTTAAACTAGGGAAATTGAAATTTGGAAATAAAAAATTTCCAAATTTAATCTAAACCTATATGGGCCCAATCTTCTTCCTTTGGACTTTGACTTCTGAATTGTGAAGTACATGTCAAACTTAGCTCATGCTTATCCATAATTCTTGCACTCATTCTTGGGCTCCTCTTCCATCATAAGCATCTTCTTGATTCTTATTAAATTCCGTCAATCTTAATCCAAATGGGCTAACCTGGATGCTATCAGGACCTCAAATCAATCTTAAAAAACATTATTGCTCCTTGAAGTTGGTGAAATAAATCATTAATGCAAGGCATAGGATATTGATTCATCACCTTCACCTTATTAAGCTACCTGTAATAAATACATATATGCATAGAACTATCCTTCTTATTAACAAACAAAATAAGAGCTCTCCAAGGAGACACACTAGATATAATGAAACACTTACCAAGAAATTCTTGAAGTAGAGAATTCAAATCCTTAAGCTCGATAGAATCCACATAATCAGGTGCCATAGTAATAGGTTAGGTGCCTGACTCAAGATTAATAAAAAAACTCAATATTATGCTCAGGAGGAAATCTAGGTAGATTGGTTAGGAAAACATCAGGAAACTCACAAACTATAGGAACGGAGTCAAGAGACAGACTCTTCACACTAACATCATATTTATAAGTGAGATAAGACTCACAACACTTTGAAATAAGACTCCTAGCATTAATGTAAAAAATAATCTTTGTTGACTCACAGTAACCACTATTTGCCACACAATCGGGGGTATGTCGAGCATGGAAAAGTAAGGATCTATAAAATAATTTAAGACCGCATGATAGTGGGATAATAAGTCCATGCCCAGAATAAAATTAAAATCCACCATGTCTAAAATAATATGATCAGCATAAGTATCGAGCCCTCGAATAATCATAACACATGATTTGAAAACCCAATTCACTACTAATGAATCACCGACAAGAGTAAATACACATAATGGCATAGAAAATGAATTCTAAGATAACTCTAACCATAGGGAATATTAAGTAGAAACATAAGAATAAGTGGCTAACAGATCAAATAAAGCAAAAGCTAACTAACGGCATAATAAGATTGTACATATAATAACAACATTTGAAGAATTAGCCTTAGGTCGTGCAGGTATGGTATACAACTGACCACACCTACTACCAAGCTAAGCTCTTAAGTTATCTCCTATCCTACCTATCTGAGAACCTCTACAAGCACCCTATGTACCACCCTTATGACCATGTATACCACCTTTATATGAGGGAAACTACCCGATAAGGTGGAACACTCTGACTGAAGGAACCATCTCTCCACAACTGAGAGATGTCCAAAATTTCAATAACCATAACATTCCCCAAGCACTATACTAAAACTAGAAGATCTGACTGACCCAAAATAACCGCTACGACTAGAATAACCAGAAGATGAACCCCTTAAAGATTGACCACTAGCCTAGCTAAAATGATTATTTAAACTAAACTAGCCTTCATCAGTAATCTAAAGTATGGCCTGAACTGGCCTATTAGATCAACCCTATTATTGATACGACTTAAGAAGAGGGTATCTACCCTGAGAACCACTGCCATTAAACTATTAGCCACTATATCCCACACTAAAATTACCGTGATATCACGGCCTCTTATCGATGCCTCCTTGGACCTCATGATTCATCTCCTTCATAACCTAAGCATGACCAAAATCCTTAGCAAAAGACCTAACCATAATAACTAATCATTATGTAGACATATAAAGAGGAAGTCAGAATCCCAAATAAATCCAGGAACTCTCTCATACACAGTAGTTAGATATAAGTAGCATGTCTATCCAACTTATGAAGCCGAGCCTCATACTCTACAATAGTCATGGATCCCTACTCTAACCTCGAGAACTAATCTCTCAAATGATCCCTAATACAGTGAGGTACATACTTCTTTATAAAAATCTTTAAAAATTAAGTCTATGTCAATAGGGAAGATCTATTTGGCCTGGAATCAAGATGACCTCTCCATCAGTGTCGAGCTTTCTTTTACAGCAAATAAGTAGTGTAATCCTGTAAGACCCTTAAAATTTTGATAATTTAATTTTGGCCTTACCATGTTCATAATATTAATTTTAGATATGAATTGTGTTTATGAATGTTAAAAGGGTAATTTGGAAAAGTTTTAGAATTTTTGGAAGGGGTTCCAGGTTATTATAGGACTCCAAGGCAGTGAAGGAACGTGATATCATCGTGTTATAGAGGTTACCCTCTTATTCACTTAGGGGTGAGGGAATTTTGGTTTTTTCACCCCTCCTATGACTTATAAAATATAAAATTGACCTTTTTCCCTTCATTTAAAAGGATGAAACACTCTTATTCACTTCTTTAATACCTAAACCAAAAAGCTTTAGGGTTTTACTATGCATTCATCATTCGGGTTCAAAACTTCAAATTTCTTTCAAAGTTTTGTATATTTCATGTATGTTTCTCTTTCCTAAAAATTAATTTTACATTATGGCATTAATTTGATGGGTTTTCATATGCCTTAAATAGTAAATTAGGTTAAGGAGTTTTGGTTATTTTTTGTTGAATTACTTGTCCCGTTATTTGAATTGATGATTCAATGTTTAAATTCTATTTTGCGGATTGAAATGGTACTTTAAATAAATGGTTGTAATGGGGAACATGGTTTCCCTAAATTGGATGAATTTTGGCTTGGAATTGTATGAACTTCAACCCACTTTGTTAATTGAACTTTAAAAATAGAAAATTGCAAGGTTTAAACTTATTTTTAAACCCAATGCATTGTATTAATGGATAATTGGATATAAAAATAGATTTGGATGGCCTTGGTGGCCATTTGGATTTTAATAGAACTTGGGAGTCCAATTTGGTTATGTGAATTGGTTTGGCATATTTAATTTCTCTTGCAAGAGTATTGGTATGACTATACCAAGTGGTAAATGCCTTCATGAATGAGTCTTGGGCTAATGGTTAGAATTATGTTCTAAATGATTTTAAATTAGGCTAAAAAAGAGTTGGGTTGTTTTCCGTGAAACTATGTTTTCCGGTGTGAGGGTCTTTACCACCGTGTGCATTGTTCTCATATTATATATATTTTGGAAAGGTTGGAGCCTTGGTTTCTTTGGCCCTTTATCAGATTTTCTTGGTTAGTGTAACTAACACGTGTTGGTGAGACTCTATCCTTCAAAAGGCTTTATCATTTTATTATTTCTTCTTTATTGATTCAATACAATTAGATTCTTATTGGTCATAGTCGAGGGCATGTCCTAACTTAGTTGTTATTTTTATTTTAAGGCTTTCATGGGTAGATATGGGTTGGATGGTTATTGATTAACTCTTAGATGTTATAGAGTTATCTATTCATATTTTACTACTATCTTAATTGACTTCCGTATTATTATTATTAATTATTATTTTTCTTTTAAAATTGGGTTAGTGGGTGGTATATGGTCCATGGTGGACTTGAGATACCCATCACGGCTAGGTCTTGGTTTGGGTTGTGATAAGATTAGTATCAGAGTACGGTTTAGAGATGTTGGGTATCCATAATGCCATGTTGAGTAGAGTCCTTTTATGGGTATGTAGCATACCACACTTGTAAGGAGGATGCTACACGGTATTTAGAAATATTTCCCATTCTTGTGTTCTATTTTGGGCTATAGAGTCTAGTGTTATGAAACTTCTCTAACTCCCGGCTTACTCGTGTTTTAGATTATGACTCCATAAAGATTTGATGTTTGTAGAAACTCTGTCTTACCTGAGAACATATAGAGAGGACTCGCCTTATGTAAAAATTATAGACCTGGTCTAGGGTCCCTGCTCCTAATTATGTCGCTCCATGTGGTATTCTACCTGTCCCCACTAGTCCTCCTCAGGTTTTTTAGGGTAGTGATGCTTATGATCAGCCACCTCAGGGGGACACTCTAATGTGGAGTTTTGAAATTCTATTCATTTCTTTCTCAGTTGGTGGTATCTCAGTTTCATCAATCAAATCGTGCTGGTTCTATTCCTCACTTATCTGAGGTCACTCAGAATGGCTAGTTCATGAGGTTAAATCCCTCTACCTTTATAAGATCTAAAGTTTAGAAGCATCCTCAAGTGATTGTAGATAAGATAGAGAAGATTTTTAGAGTGATATATTCTACAAATTCTGAAGGTTTAGAGTTGGTTGCATATCAGTGGAAAGATATAACTTATAAGTAGTGTAAGGAGGGGGAGTAGTTGAGGGGTGATAATACGGAGACGACATTATAGGATTAGTTTTTGGATGTCTTTCTTGATAATTTCTTTCCTTATGAGCTGAGAAAAGCTAAGCCTGAGGTGTTTGTTAATCTAAATCAAGGTAAGACAAGTGTGAAAGAGTATGCTTGATAATTTTAGTAGCTTTCTCATTATGCTCTAGATTTGGTGTCTAGACAGAGATCTAAGATGAGAAAGTTGGCTTTTGGTTCTCTCATGACATAGTACTAGAGTGTAATGCTACAATATTTAATAATAATATAGGCATCTCCAGACTTGTAGTTTATGTATAGTAGGTTAAGGATAAAAAAAGGAATAGGAAGGTATATGGGAAAGGAAGAGTAAGAAGTTTAGGTATTTTGAGCATAATAGGGGTAAGAATAGTTAAAGAGATAGTAGAAAGTGGACCAGGAAGAAGAACTAGGGAAATTCTTATTCATCTGCTAGTGTTCTCTATCCTAGGTCATTTGGTGATCATTGCTTTCAAAATAGCACCGGTCCTATGGTACAGGGTTCCTAGTCTCAGGCTAGTGGAGCTCAGTCATCCCTACTTTATCCTCTTTTTCATTTTTGTGGGCATCTTTATCATGGTTATGTGAGAAAAAGAGGAATTAGTGATATAATTATGGTCATCTTGGTCACATAAAATGAGATTGTCTTTCAGCCATGTTGCCACTAAGGCTAATAAAGTTTTCATTGCCGCATCTTCAGTTCTTGTTCCAAAGGGAGCTACTTCTAGAACCGGCACTAGCCAAAATTGACTCTATGCTCTTTCTATCCATCAGGAATCTGAGGCAACTCCTGATGTTGCTACTGGTATGTTGCACCACTTTTCCTGTGATGTTTATTATTTACTTGATCCACGTTCTACTCTTTCTTATATGACACATTATATGGCTGTGCATTTTTGTTTTGGTCCTAAAAGTATTTCTGCCCCCTTTTTTGTACCTATTTCAATAGGTGATTTTATAGTTTCTAGAAAAATCTATAGTGGTTGTATGGTGTCTATCTTTCATAAAGAGACATTGGTGAATTTAATAGAGTTGGATATGATAGATTTTGATCTGACATTGGGGATGGACTATCTTCATTCATTCTATGCATCTCTGGATTATATAACCCAAGAGGTTAGCTTTCACTTTCCAAATATATCGGTATTAGAATGGGGGGGAGTCCATAGTACCCAAAGAAAGGTTTATTTCCTATCTTAGAGCTCAGAAATCGATTTCAAAATGGTGTTTATATGATCTAGTTTGGTTCAAAAGGTTCCAACTCTGAAAGTCCTTCTTTGCAATCTATCCCTGTGGTTAATGAATTTCTTGAAGTGTTTCTCGATGATCTTCTGTTAATTTCTCCTAATTGGGAAATAGATTTTAGGATTGATTTTCTATTGGATACTCGTCCTATCTCCATTCCTTCTCATAAAATGGCTCTAACTGAGTTAAAGGAGCTTAAGGAGCAATTAAAAAAACTTCTTAATAAGGGGTTCATTCATCCTAGTATTTCTTGGTGGAGTGCTCCAATGCTTTTTGTGTGAAAGAAAAATAGGTCTCTTCGAATGTGTATAGACTATTGCCAGCTGAATAAGGTGACAATGAAGAATAAGTGTCCTCTTTCTAGGATTAATGATCTTTTTGATAAACTTTATGGTGCTATAATCTTCTCTAAGATTAATCTCCTTTCATCAGTTGAAGTTTAGGGGGGTTGATATTTCCAAAACTTCTTTACAAACTTAGTACGATCACTATGAGTTTTTGGTTATGTCATTTGGGTTGACTAATACTCGACTTCTTTCATGGATTCTATGAATTGGGTTTTTATACAGTTTTTAGACTTTTTTTATTGCCATTATTGATGACATCTTGGTGTATTTTAAGAGTGAGACTGAACATTTCAACCACCTCCAAAATGTATTGCAAACCTTTAAGGATCAGAAGTTGTATGCTAAATTTTCTAAGTGTGAGCTTTGGTTTAATGTTATGACTTTTCTTGGACATGTTGTTTCTAGTGAAGGGATCAAGGTAGATCTACAAAAAGTTGAGGTGGTGAAGAAATGGCGTAGACCCACGACTCCAACCGATAGTTGGAGCTTCTTAGGTTTGGCTAGTATTATAGCAGGTTTATGGAGAGATTCTCTTCCATTGCTACTTTATTGATAAGGTTAACTTAGAAAAAGGTTAAGTTCTTATGGTCTGATGCTTGTGAGGGTAGTTTTGAGAAGTTGAAGGATACATGGACTTCTGCACCAGTTTTGACCCTGACCATGGGCACGAATGATTTTATTATTTTTTGTGATGTGTTTCGTATAAGAGTGGGTTGTGTTTTGATGCATTGTGGTAAGGTTGTGTCCTATGCTTCTAGGAACCTTAAGGTTCATGAGAGGAACTATCTGAATCATTACTTGGAGTTGGCGGTTGTGGTCTTCTCATGGAAGATTTGGTGCCATTATCTGTATGGGGTGCATTTGGATATCTATTTAGATCATAAGAGCTTATGGTATGTCACGCATACGGAGTTGAATCTTAGGAAAAGAAGGTGTCTTGAATTGCGTAAGAACTATGCAAGCACACTACTATTAAGGTAAATCTAATGTTATTGTTGATTCTCTTAGTAGGTTATCTATGGGGAGCTTATTGTATGTTGATAGGGAGAAAAGAGGGTTAGTGAAGGACATTCACAAATTGGCTAACTTAGGAGTTCATCTTTTGGACATGGGGTAATTATTGTTCAGGAAGTGGTAAAATTATCTCTTAGTGTTGAAGTGAAGGTGAGAAAGGTTTTGGATCCCATACTTTTGTAGATTAAGGATGATGTATGTCGGCATAAGGTTAGGGATTTCGAGATTAAGGATGATGGTATTCTTAGGTACCAAGGTAGGTTGTGTGTTCTCAATGTTGATGGGTTTTGGGAAACGATTTTGACTGAGAGTCATGAGTCCAGGTATACAGTTCATCCAGGTTCTACTATGATGTACCTTGTTTTGAAGGATATCTATTAGTGGAACATTTGAAGAGAGACATGGCAAATTTTATTACCAAATACATAGTTTGTCAGCAAGTCAAGGTGGAACACTTGAGGCCTAGTGGTATGTCCTAAGAGATAGAATTACCTATGTGAAGTGGGAGATGATCAATATGGATTTCATTACGGGTGTTCGCGATCTCGTAATCAATATGATTCTATTTGGGTCACCATGGATAGGATGACTAAGTCTTCTTATTTCTTGCCAGTAAGGACTAACCACTCAGGAAATAATTATGCCTAGTTGTTCATTCAGTATGTTATAAAGTTGCATGATGTGCCAGTGTCTATTATTTCAGACTGGGGTACGCAATTTTATTCTCACTTTTGGCCTTCATTTTAGAAAGGTTTGGATACACAGGTAAATCTTAGCACTACTTTCCACCCTCAAACGGAAGGGAAAATAGAGTGTACTATTCAGATTTTGAAGGATATGATAAGGGCCTATGTGATTGACTTTAAGGGTAGTGGGGTTGATCATTTTCATCTTATTGAGTTTGTATATAATAATAGTTAACACTCAAGCATTTAGATGGCTCCTATTGAGGAACTTTATGGTAGGAGATTTAGGTCTCCTATAGAATGGTTTGAGGTTTGTGATATTAGGTTGTTTGGTCCTAACATGGTCCACCAAGCCATAGAGAAGGTAAAAGTAATTAGATAAAGACTTATTACAGCTCAAAGTCGCCAAAAGTTGATACGACCTGAACCAAGGCCTATCGTATCGGGTGCATCAAGCCTAATAGAGATTGGAAACCACCCCCATGGCCCACCAAGGCCTTTTAAACCATTTAGAATCAACCAAACCACTTTAGGTTCCATTACCATATAATGCAATGCAAAGGTTTCAAGAATAGTCAAACTATGTGATAAAATCCTTCTCATTGGCATTTTAACAAACATGTTGAGGGCATATAATTTCCAAAGCCAAAACCAAGTATCAATTGACCATTCCCATGTAACCATAAGTTCAAACCATAATTATAACATAAAAACCCATAAATAAAACATAGGAAAGCATTATCCAACCAAGAACAACCAAAACCCCCAACATCTATTTCAAAACCAAAACAAATCCATCATAATAACATAAAAACATTCATTAACATATGTTTTTAGTTGAATTAATAATGAGGGAGGGGTAACATTCCTTAGACACCAAGGAAGACATAAATAAACCACCCATGAGAGGCTTAATTCTATAGCTTGATGAAACCCTAGCCAAATCTTCTTGAGAGATTTTTGAGAGTTTAGAGAGTGTTTTAATCTTGCTAAGTGTAAAATGAATGCCCAAAAAGTGTCATAAGACGTGGTGTCTTAAGGGCTTGTTGTGGGAAATTTTTAAAATACCCCCAACTTAAATGTTGTATAAAACTTGCAGGTGGATACGCGTGGACCCTTCAACTCATCACCACAATATACGAGTGGTACCCTCAAGTCATTGCTAGGTCAGAAAGTAGGACACAAATTATTTCCAACATATGACTCTGTTACCCAACCCATCACCATACCATACGACTAGTACAATCAAGTCGTATCATAAGCAGAACATCGAAGGCTAGACATTGGACAACATAAGATTAGACTCAACCCTCTCGTTATATCAACATATGAATCGTATGGTGCCTCTCATATCTAGGACATAACTTGGCCAGTAACATTCTGACCAACATACAAATAGGGTCCCTATACTCATAACAACACCATACGACTCGTATGGTGAGTCGTTACAAGAATAGTGAGCTCAAAGCTCAGGAAATTTCCAAGGGCCAAAACCCAGGTTGTTTCAATTCTCCCCCACTAGGATCATTCATTCTCAAATTATGGAACAAGGCATTACAAGCATAATTTAAACCCCAACACCACTACTATGACCATTAACTAAGATAGAAAACAAAGATGTTAAGAAGAACACATACCTTTCTATAACACCCTGAATTTTGACCCTTAGAAAATATCTAAGATTTTTGGTTTCTGGTTAAGTTATGACTTGGGAGAATGAGTTGTACACTTGGGTATGAGTGTTATGGGTTGGTTGTATGCTGACCAGTGATTGATGGTGGTTTGAATTTGGTTTCTAGAATGATAAAACTTTGGTGGTATGAGTCGTATGGCTGGATATAGGTTGTTAGGTTTGGTTTCTTCATTCACTTAATCTTAGACTTGGAAACTTAAGTTGGATCTGAGTATGAGTGGCTCACCATGATCCATAAGCCAGGGTATAAGTCATACCATAGACTCGTATGGTGGAGAATGTTCAAATCTCTTATTATTCTTTTCTTCTAGGGATACGGATCAAAGGTACTAGTCGTATGCTTTGGGTATGACTTGGTTTAGGTAAATCACACCTTGGATAGTGTTAGGTATAAGGGGGACCTATGTTGTGAGTGGTGGGTACCACTTGTATTGGAGTGTACGACTGGTATGGTTAGTCATACCCTATGTCAGGAATTTTATTCAATTTAAGTGAGGGTAATCTGGATATTTTCCCACTTAACCTAATAAGGCCCCACGACTTTTAACACACTTGGGAGGTTATTTTCCGTATTATCCCATTCATTAACACTTACAAAACACTCTCTAAAGTTGTTGGGAAAAGAAAGTTAGGCTTTCATCTTAATGATTGATTTGGGGCTTGTGTTGGTGATTTTTCTTCATTATCTTCTCAATTAAGCCGTGTACTCTTCCCTCATTGTTAGTTCCAACTAAAGACATGGTTTTATATGATGTTTTTACGGCGTAATTTATTTTATGGTTTTGGGGTTTTCAAATATGTGTTGGAGTTTTGGTTATAAATGCTTGGTTATGGTTTTCTCATATTTTAATTATACTTTTATATGCTTTAATGGTAGTTTTGGATAATTGGTTTCATGGGAATGATCATATGGTCATTGATTTTGATTATGTAAATACAATGCTCCTAATATGTTTTATAAAATGCCTATGATAACTCTTTTACTAGACTATTGGATTTTTAATGGAACTATTGCATGGGATGGTTTGGTAATGGAACTCTAAATGATTTAAATGGTTTGGTGGTCATGGTTATGGTAAATTGAATGTACTTGTGGGGTAAAATGGTGTCCCCAAGTAAACATGTTAGTAAACATCCTTGTGGGGTATAATGGAATCTCTAAAGCAAACATAATAATGAAACAATTATAGGGTACATGGGACACCACCAAGTTAACTTGGTAAATTGGTACACGGGAATCCTTTTACCTTAAAAGGTTTGGCTAACGAGAGTAAGTGCAAGTTATATTCGGTATGACGTTACGACTATTAATAGCCTTGGTTAGTAATAGATGGAATAATGGAGTGGTCGGTTGGAAATAGTTTTAAATGGGCAGTAATTGTGAGGTGTGATAGCTAACCGTGAAGGTGGGGGGTCCAATGGATGAACACTTGAAACTCATGTTTGCCGACATGAGGGGTAGGTCATGGAGATCTTATATGATACTATGAGGTACACGATAATCCTCTAAGTACACTGTACATATGTATCATGGAGAGCAAAGGGTACTTGGGAATCCCCTACTCTTATGGTATCCCCAGTTTGTGCGGCTACCTGCATTGAGGCCCGTTCATGGGGTTACAATGGACCCATATATCCCGTGGGTAGTTAAGGAAAATTAAGCTACACATACCTAGGTTAATAGTTTCAAATGAACATTAGACCTGTTTCCATTTCCCAGAATAGTTATATATATATGTATGGTTTGTATGTATATGATTGGTTTACATGGATTTATTGGATGCAATATTTTATCGTTATCCTGATATCATGCTAGCGTTCACCCTCTAACCCATCTTTGGTCAGTTGTACCCTAGCGATGCAGGAACCGATCGATCTACTCTTCCTGCATAGTGGTTGGATTTTGTGATCAGTTTTTCGATAGAAGCGATGACCTTCCATCTTTCAGCAAGGCTCTATTTCATGTTATGGACATTTTCATATACTTTGGTTATTTTATGTATATTGGTTTTGGCTATGGTTGGCCGTATATCCCAACCAGATATCAGTTGTTTATTGGTTTGAGGCTTTTATGGAACTGCTATAGGTTGGAATGGGCAGGACGGATATTGGTGTCATCCTTAGTATTGGCATTAGTATTGGGGCTGACACTACTTGACTGTATTGTTGGTTGACCCATACTTTTTTGTTATGTTATGGAACTTGGTTTGTTTATCGTTTTGGTTTTGGCTTACAGTATTGGTTGGTTATGGTTATTAGTTGGATTTGGGAGTTGGATTTGGGACGGTTGGGCTCATTTGGGTTGGTCTCGATCATAGACCTATCATAGATTCTGGATTAATGTAATTATATGCTATCTTGTTATATGTTTGGAATTTATCTGACTCAGGGTATATGCTAGATGGTTAGGTTGGGTAACCGATGTGGTCTCCGATCCTGGCTAGACTTAAGATGCCCATTATGACAAGGAACCTGGTCAGGCCGTTTCACTTCCCCCTGAATTTCTACAGTAGAAAATAGGAATGGATACTTAGACTTCATGTCCTGTTCAGCTTCCCAAGTAGCCTCTGAACCCTGTGGTTCCTCCATAAAACCTTTACGGAAGCTACTCCTTGGACTGTAACTAACGAACCTGTCAATCCAAGATCTCAATTGGGATCTCCTCATAAGACAAAGAATACAAAATAACAATATCCTTCATAGGCACAATTTGTAACGGATCACCCATACACTTCCTCAACATAGAAACATAGAACACAGGGTGAATGGAGCACAATCTAGAAGGTAACTCCAACTCATACACAATATTACTAACCCTTCTCAAAACCAAGTATGCACAAACATATCGGGGACTGAGTTTTCCATTCTTACTAAACCGTATCACTCCCTTTATGGAAGGCACCTTTAAGATCAACCTATCCCCTACCTTAAACTCCAACTTCCTACGCCTTACATCTGCATAGGACTTTTGGCGTCTTTGGGCAGCCTTGAGTCTATCCCAAAATCATATTCACCTTCTCCATTTCTTGGTGAACCAAATTCGGGAGAAAAATCTCCACCTCATAAACCTCGAACCACCTAATAGGAGACCTACACATCCTACCATACAAAGCATCAAATGGAGCCATCCCAATGCTAGAGTGGTAGCTATTATTGTAAGAGAACTCTATAAAAGACAAATACTTAACCCAACTACTACCGTAATCAATCACGCATGCTCAAATCATATTCTCAAACATCTGAATAATTCTTTTTGCTTACCCATCCGACTGTGTGTGAAAAGCAATGCTAAAACTCACCTTGGTACCCAAACCTTTTTTAAACGATTGCCAAAAGTGAGATGAACTATATACCATGATCAGATATGATAGTAAATGGTGCCCCATTCAACTTCACAATATCTTGGAGGTACAACCTTGCATAATCCTTAGCCAAAAAATTAGTCCTCATAGGCAAGAAATGAGCAGACTTTGTCATCCTGTCCAGATGACCCAAATTGAATCAAATCGATTCTGAGATCTAGGAAGACCGGTAATGAAATCCATATTGACCACTTACCACTTACACATAGGCAACTCAACTTCTTGATACAATCCTCCGGGCCTCATGTGCTCAACTTTCACTTGTTGACACACCATGCACTTAGCCACAAAACTAGCCACATCCTACTTCATATAGTTCCACCAATACATCTCCTTAAGTTCATGATACATTTTCGTTGAACCGGGATAAACCATATAGTGCAACTCATGCACCTCAGCCAAGATCCTCTCTCACAAACCATCGATGTCAGGAACACATATCTCCCTTGGTACCGCAAGGCACCATCGTCACTAATCTTAAAGGTCATCACCTTTTTCCCACATACCTCACCCTTGATTGTCAGCAAGACAGGATCTAAAACTTCTTTCTCCTTGATTTCAGCACCAAGGGACGACTACGCCACCTTCTAAACAAACACACCTCATTCCTCGGAGTCCAATATATGAACTCCAAGGTTAGCCAAATGGTGAATATCCTTCATCAACTCATATTTCTCCTTATCCACATGAGCTAGAATCCCCTTGAATAACCTGTTAAGAGCATCACCAACCATATTAGCTTTACCTGGATGGTAGTGAAGACTCATGTCATAATCCTTAAGCAGCTAAGCCATCACCTTTGCCTGAAGTTAAGCTCTTTCTAAGTAAATACATAATGCAGGCTTTTATGATCAGAAAAGATATCCCCATGCACTCCATACAAATAGTAATGCCATATTTTCAATGTGAACACCACGACTAATAATTCCAAATCATGAGTCAAATAATTCCTCTCATGCACCTTCAACTGTCTAGAGGCATAAGCTATCACCTTTCCATGATGCATCAAAACATAACTAAACCCCATATGAGACACATCACAGTAGACCATAAACCTATCCTGCCTTTTGGTAAAGTCAAAACCAAAGTTGAAGTTAGCTTATCCTTAATCTTTTTAAAGCTACCCTCATAAGCATCAGACCATAGAAACTTTATCTTCTTCAGATTCAACTTAGTCAATGGGGAATCTATAAAAGAAAAACTCTTCACAAACCTCCTATAGTAACCAACTAAACCTAAGAAGATCCAAATATCAATTGGAGTCATGGGTCTAGGCCACTTCTTAACCACTGCAACTTTCTGTAGCACCATGATCCATTCACTAGAAATGATATACCCCAAAAAAGTGACAGCATTCAACCAGAATTCACATTTTGAAAATTTGGCATACAATTGTTGATCTTTCAAGGTCTGCAACACCATACAAAGGTGCTCAACATAATCCACCTCACTCTTAGAGTACTCCAGAATATCTTCAATGAATACAATGATGAACAAATCCAAAAATAACGAAAGACCCTATTCACCAAATCCATGAATATTGTTGGGGAATTGGTCAACCCAAAATACATAACCAAAAACTCAAAATGTTCATACCAAGAATGGAAAGCAGTCTTAGGGATATCCTTCTCCCTAATTATTAACTGATGATACCCAGGTCGAAGATCAATCTTGGAGAAAAACTTAGCACTCTGAAGCTGATCAAATAAATCGTTTATCCTTAGAAGAGGTTACTTATTCTTTACAGTCACCTTATTCAACTGTCGGTAATCAATACACATCTGAAGGGAACCATCTTTATTACGATCGAATAATATAGGTTCACCCTAAGGGGACACACTAGGACAGATGAAAACCTTATCCAAAAGATCATTTAGTTGCTTCATAAGCTCCTTCAACTAAGCTGGAGAAATTATATTTGGGGGAATAGAAATAGGAAGACTATTCAGAACAAGATCAATCCATAACTCAATATCTCTGAAGGACTATTCCGACTAGTGAGAGCTAAAGACTATTTCAACCAGTGTCGGAGCCAGATTGTTCATCCTTCTATGCCGAAGCTGATAAAGAGGCAATCAAAACCTTATTTTCCATAGGGAAAACCTTACCAATAGGACAATTTCAAAGCATATACCCTGACTAACCCCAGTTAAAGCACCTATCCTTTTCCTCATCACAGAAACCCCGATGTAAACAACAACAAAACCTACAAAAAGGATATGATAGAGCTTACTATACCCCACTAGCCTAAGATTGGGTACCCCATGCCCTAAAGTTGTCTCCATCATGATGGGTTTAGGTAGTAAGACCTAGAATAGCCCCACTTTTTTGTTGGCCACTTACCACCATCCCAGCCACTATGTTGTTGGTCACTACCCTACTTAGAAAATTTAAACTTCTTGCTCTATCTCTATCCTATCTTAACCTACTTTTTCTTCTCTTTATCTACCTGCTGCATGTACATAACCAACCTGGAGATATCCATGTCCTTGTTCAACAAGGTAATATTTTTCTTAAAGATTAAGTATTAGGAAAAATCAAAACCAAACTTTCTTATTCTAGCCCTTATGCTAGAAACCAACTCCAAAGCATACCGACATACTAGCGAAACTTCAAGTCATACTCCTTGATTGACATCTTGCCTTGCTTCAGATTAACAAACTCTTCTGCCTTCGTTTCTCTCAACTTTTAAGGAAAGAAGCGGTCCAAAAATGTATTAGAAAAATCTTCCCAAAGAGATAACTCAGCATCATCCCCCCTTGACATCCCATTCCTCAAACCACTAGTATGTCACATCTTATAATATAGGTTACCAGACCCGTACCCTTACTATACAACTCATATGGTAAGTTGTATGATCCACAACAGGCAAAAAACTCAGGAAATTTCCAAGGGTCGAAATCTAAGGTATTTCACAATAGTAGTCTGACAAAGACTCTAGCTAGAATCAAATAACATTCAGTTGGGACATGCCCCCAACCATTGCCAAAACAAAAATCCAAGAAAGAATAATAAGTAAAGGAAGTCCATAGCATTAAATAGAGCTTTCTAGAGTAAAACCTCACTACTTCACTCATATCAGTGTCATACGAGTTGTACCCTGCCTTCTCATATCCATTCTATTGTTTTAATCTTTCAAGGCTTCATCTTTCTATTCAATATACAACTTCACCATAGTAGTCGTACTAGAGTGTACGACTCATGTCCTTCTTTCGTATCCACCTAGGACCTTTTCATTCTATGTTTTGAACACTGATTTATATACGACTTCTCTATATGAGTCATACTTATACTTTGGACTCATGTACTTCTAACACTTCAATCTCTAAGTAGTAGATTAGGTTCTATTATGCTTATAACTTTTTTGTATGACTCGTATCCTATTTTACAACTCAAATACTAGAGTCATATCTTCCCCATACTTTGCTCTATAGGTTGACCTTTGGTTCTGTTATGAGAATGGTTCAGTATACGAATTGTATCGGATGGGTACAATTCAAGATCTTACTCGTATACTGCTCAAAGTTGATCTTTTTCAGGTCTTTTTCTTCTTTTTTCATTTAACCACTATTATGGACCTGTTTTACCTATAATTCATACCAAAGTACATCATATCCAACAAAATATCCTAAGTTCATGCATAAATTTATGGTTTTAAGAATCGAAAGTATCGTGTTTCCATGCAACATCAACACCTTTAACTTAGACTTTTGCATGTCCTCAGGCAAACAAATCCAACAAACTATTTTCTAGCATAGACACGATGCTTAAATAGGAAGTTCTTAAGCTACCCATGGCAGTGGTTTTGAACTTAATTTAAATCTTACTGTCCCCCCTACTTCTAACTTTCATAACTCAACTGTGTATAATAATTTAGCACACGTAGAAACATGAGGAAATATGAGGATGGCATTATATTAGCAATAGACAATCAGTAATTGATATATATTACATTTATCAAACAACGTAGCAACCTATTAATATGGCCCATGTGCACTCACAGTCAAAGAAATCTTATTCACTCTTTTGGATAAATCAATCTATCAGGGATATAACAAATGACCCTCTCACTCACAAAAAAATACCACCAGTGTATACAGAATACCATAGGCTTGCCTTTATGGTCTATTCCTATATTTACATACAGTCATGGTAAGATCACTGTACGACTTTATTTGTATTGTAACATAAAATTTGGGCTGGTATGATATCTTTTGGGATTCATTTAGTGACTACACCTCCTAGGCACTATGCCTTTCTTAGGGTCCACTCACTTTTCACTTCTTTTATTATCACCCTTATGTCTCCCTTTTTTTTATTCTTTTGATTTTGATTTTCATTGCAACTTTTCTTTCTTTTCTTTTCACCACACCTACTCAGGTTTCAAATATTTTTCTTCTACCTATTTATTTCATACTCGGTTTTCTCTTATGCACCCCTATAATATCCACCCTCAACTTAGGCAACTTGCCTGAGTTGAAGTGCATAATGTCCACTGGAGGACTAGGGCCAAAACAGGTTCACTGTAAGTTAAACGGGAAGGTGATAGCTGTAACAAGAAAAATTGGTCTATGAAGGCTCAAATATTTAGATCAAAGAGGATTCATTCATTCGGTTAATGCATTTTAGGCTCAACTGGACTTAAACAAAAAGGGCCTATGATCATCTCGTACATAACTATCCTAGACATAGGTAAAATCAACCAATCAAGTTCTAGATTCCAACACATCGGGAACTCAGTATAACTCACACACACTTGCACAGGGCTATATTACTAACCACTAGTTATCTGACTATGCAATTATTTTATCCCTATCTGTTCTATCCCTAATCCTAATGCCATTTTTAGATTTGCAATAGTCTCACATAAGTATACCAATCACACAATTATTTAAAAAAAATTGAAGAGGACTCAACTTTTTTGATTTAAACACAATTTTTCATAATAGCATTTCAAATCAGCAGTGTTTCCATAATCACAAATTAAAAATCTAAACAAAATCTTTTAACACAACTAAATATTTTCAAAATCCTCCAAAATCATAATCAAATATATTCCACTACCAGAGGCAACTGATCTACTCTCTATCTTATCTACCTGCATCAAAACTGCAAGTCATAACAGACTTTTAGTTTTAAGCTACATCTTTTTCAGCTACTACCAAATTTTTTGGAATAACCCTCAATACCAACTAAAGATCAATGCACTTTCCTCAATGCTAAAAAAGTAAATAGAGTAAGGATAAAGGCCATACCTAGGCGCTCAAGGCTCCAGGTCATCAACATCCGCACGGGGGCCCTCAAATCGGGTCCTAGTCTCATCAGCTATTGTCCCATCCACTAGGACTGAATCAATAGTAGATGGGGGAATAACATCAACCCATGCAGTATTAAGAAAGGGTGATCTCAATACACTAGATCCCGTGGCTATATCTTGGACCCTTGTCTCATGGTCTCGCTTATCCTAAATTATCTCAGCACGGGCCCTTTTCTTAGCTTCTTTGGTTTTCTTTCTCTTTCTCTTTTTTCTCATATCTTTGCTCTCTAAACTCCACTACGGGTGCCTCAACTAGGTCTACCCAGATATTAGGCACATGTATAGTAGGAATCACCATCTCTACAATGGGCTCAGTAACCACCGATCTCTCATAAAGCTTTGAGATTATTTTTTTAATTTCCGCAACTTTGGTTCTGATATCAACAATATTGGGAATTTTCCCTCTAATCAACTATCGAGTGATCCTCGACTCAAAATCATCTAGTCACCTTGAACTCACCTATTCTGCTTCTCAAATTTCCTGTCAAACTAATTTTTCACTCCCTCTTCCATGTGACCTACCCTTGCATCAAGAGTAGTTAATTTGGTCACAACCTTGGTCCATGCAACTTGGGAGATAATCATAATACCTAGAGGCATACCTTGTGTACTAGGTGGTATAGACTAGAGTGGTAGAGGGGTAGTATAAGTACCCGTTGTATCTGTATGATTGCCTTCTGTCTGTGACTTTGCCTCAGTAGCTGTAACTAAAGTAGGGGTGTCAGTTCGACCATCCTAAGGGAATAATCCTGCCATAACATCTGTTGTCTGTCTCATTGGTCGGGCCAGATGGCCACATCTCTAATTAGGACAATGTCAAATATCCTCCTGGCCTCAATCATCTCGTCTATCATAGGGAGTTCCAACACTCTCACAGCTAGACAAATCTTTGTAATCATACAGCGGTAGGCCAACAATGCTTTCTGACCCCCAACTTCCCTATCCCTTAACTCTCAAGATAAGAACTCACCGATATCAAATTGTAACTGACTGTGAAGCCGACTATCATAGCAACCCAGACTGGGCTCAGAATATTATCACCTGTCATAGGAAACATCTGGTGTCAGGCTAGTTTCCACCAAGCCTTACTCTCAAAGTTGAGGGTACTCTTCTTTATCTGTTGTAAGACCACCCTGGGATATCCTTCAACCCAAACTACATTTATTCCATTCGAAGCAATATGCTCCACAATCCACCTAAAATTGACCATTTAATCTTTAAAACCCAACGTTCTCTTAGTTATTTTCCTCACCTCTTCCATCCTCTATTCAATCTCTAATGTTTTAGTCAAAGCCTGATATTCTAGCCCATACAAAAATCTCCCAATGGTTAGGAGAGAAATATCAACCCAAACTCCATGAATCATAAGCGAGTTAATAGGATTGCCTCCCTTCCACAACTGGCCCTGTGGATATTGCCTCTGTATCTCACCTTTATATGCTACGTAGAACTTATGAATAAGGACTTTACTATATTTTCTAGGTTCTCTCATTATTTATTCAAACGCGTATTGCTGGAAGCACTCTTCAAACTCAGGTAACTCTGACATCCCCGTGGTAGTTATTCTACTTTTTGGATATAGTACCATTTTTATCCTACCACCCAAAACCCTGAACAACCCATTGTTCAATGTAACCTATATTTTAGGGTACCCTCATCGTTCAATGATGGGTATCGGGCCAGTGGTAAGAGCAAGTAGTAGGTCATGTTGGGCTATTAGAGGTACTTTATTCACATCCTCTACAGTTTTAGCATGCTCAAAACTTACTTTTTCCAAATTGGATTCAATCTTATTATCATTATCATCATCACTATCATTAATATTGGTATCAATGAAAGGTGGTTGAGTTGTGTGGGGAGGAGATACAGTAGTATTCTTCCTCTTTGGGCCTTTTGGGGGTAATTTTGAGTTTTGGGGAACTAACATCTTCCCCTTAGCTTTCGCATTTGCCTTTTTTTTATGTAAATTTCTTTATAGAGGTTCCGTTATCTTTTTCCCTACTACTTTTAGATAAAGTCTCATACTCAGATTCACTGGACTTCGCACTAGTAGTTGGTGCTTGCTTAGTGTCCTTCTTCGTAGCTTGCTTGGATAAGGAAGTGTTCTTTGGAGGCATGGTCCCTGCAAATACACCATTATTAGTAACTAAGTAAAGAAAAAAAAAAGAAAATTTTAAAACTAATGTTCAATGTGCTTGTTCTAATTTAGGTACGAGTGATAGGTACTGGTCGTACCAACTAGGTATGAATCATATAGCCAAGTCATATTTTGTTCAGTGCATGACCTTTGCTTACTGGTCGGCTTATGACTCCTCCTAACCAGTCATACCGAAAGGGAACAACTTATTACCATAAGTCATAAGTTTATCAGAAATATTTATTCTAACCTAAATTATCCCAGGTGGGTACGACTAAGTATGTACGACTCGTATGGTCTAGGTACGACTCATAAAGTTGAGTCGTATCCATTCCAGATCCTTAAATTTGTTAAAATTCTATATTTTCATTGGATACGAGTCCTATTATGACTCTCTTACCGGTGGGTACGAGTAGTAAGACGTCTTGTATACATTACAACATAGAATTCCAACTTTAAACTTTTAATCCATAGCAATTTCCTAAAATACCACTATAAATTTCACCTATATCCATCATCTTAGTCCACACAAACATAACAAATTCATTTCTCAAACCCCAGTTCTACCCTAATTTTCAATTTTCAACAAGAATACCTAAGCTAGGGTACCAATAATTTAATAATTGGATAAATTCTACTCAACTCAAGTTCATAATATCAAATTCTATTTCATTTCAACATGCAAATTAGAGAAAATAAGTTTAGGAACTTACTTGATGCTTAAAGAATATAAGTTTTCTATTTTGAATCCTATTGCTTCCCAAATTCATGTTTAAATCACAAAAATTGAAAGATTTGAAGTTGTTGGTATCTATATCGAGTTGAATCCACGTTGATATTGTGGATTGATGCTTGAATTTTGGGTAAAAATGGATGTGGGTACGAGTAGTTTAATCAGGTGTCCTATCGGTTGCCTCTTTTTTCTTTTAATTAAAGAGTTGGGCTGGGTAAAACTGAGATTTAACCTAGTAAGCATGAGTATGGGTTGTGTATATGACTCATACCCAGTCTTATGGGTCATTTATCTGACTCTTATATCCCTAGAACATACCTCTGTTTCAAGGTGATGAATTGTACCTTGAGGGTACGACTTGTTCTGAGAATTGTATCCATTCCTAAAACTTTTACCTGATTCTAATTTTATTCCCAGGTCAATACGACTCCTACTCATGGTCGTATAATATAGATACAACTCATAAAGAGTCCGTATGACTACTTTTTACCTTCTCTAAATTTTGTCTGCATTCCTTAGTCCTACACATTGAACAAACATATTACCCTGTAAATGAAATAATTACAAAAACATAGGTTGCCTCCCGATCAGCACTTGATTTAACCACGGCACGGTGTGGCTAAGTTGGATACTCAGATTTCACAAACTATCCCTATATGTTGCCTCCTATGCAGCTCTTGATTTAACGTCGTGGCATGATACAATTGCCTTGATTACTCATCCTTCATCAAGGTCAATCTCAGCTACTTTATTACCCTATAAATGAAATAATTACAAAAACATAGGTTGCCTCCCGATCAGCACTTGATTTAACCACGGCACGATGTGGCTAAGTTGGATACTCAGATTTCACAAACTATCCCTATATGTTGCCTCCTATGCAGCTCTTGATTTAACGTCGTGGCATGATACAATTGCCTTGATTACTCATCCTTCATCAAGGTCAATCTCAGCTACTTTATTCACTCCTTCTATTTTTCCCATATAGTGCTTCACTCTTTGTCCATTTACCTTAAACGAGCAATCACCATCCCTCTTTAGTTCTAAAGCACCATAGGGATAAACTTTTATAACTATGAATGGACTATGCCACCTTGACCTTAGCTTACCTGGAAACAAATAAAGCTTGGAATTATATAGTAGCACATGGTCACCTTTTTCAAATACCCTCTTCTCAATCTTGCAGTCGTGATGTAACTTTATATTTTGTTTGTAGAGTGCTGAACTTTCGTATTCCTAGAGCCAAAATTCATCCCAACTCATTGATGTTATTTAGCCTAGATTAAGCTTCTTTAATGCTCATAGTGCTTTATGCTCAAGCTTAATTGGTAAATGGAAAGCTTTGCCATACATGAGTTGATAAGGTAAAGCACCTATGGGAGTTTTGTAAGCTATGCGGTAAGCTCACACTGCATCATATAACTTTCTTGCCTAATCGGTCCTGTTGGTATTCACAGTCTTAGCCAATATGGACTTGATTTCTCTATTAGATACTTCAACCTGTCCACTAGTCTGTGGATGATAGGGTGTTGCCAGCCTATGGTTCACTCCATATTTTTCACGCAGAATTTTGAAGGTAATTATAGAAATCAAGAAAAGATGTTCATTCTCAAAAATGCAGTGACACTACGTGCTTCATTGTTAGGAAGTGCAATTGCTTCCACCCACTTTGAAACATAGTCTACAACCACAAGTATGTATTTCTTGCCAAACGAACTCATGAACGGTCCTATGAAATCTATGCCCCATACGTCAAACACTTCCAATTGTAAAACGGGAGTCATAAGTAGTTCATGTCTTCTATATATTGTACCTTGTCGCTGACATTGATCACAAGCAGAAGCAAAATCATGAGCATCTTTGTATATAGTTGGCCAATAGTAGCCGCATTGCAGGATTTTGTAAGCATTCGGGATCCTCCATGATGGTCCCCAATTGGTGATGAATGACAAGCCTCAAGTATGCTCATCAGCTCCGCTTCAGGTATACACCTACGAATGATTCCATCTACACAAATTTTAAATAGGTAAGGCTCATCTGAAAAAATTCCCTTACCTCATTCATGAACGTCTTCCTTTGCTGATATAAAAGATCTTTTGGGACTAGATCACTTGCTAACTAATTTACATAGTCTGCAAACCATGGAATCAGATCTTGGGAAGCTACTAATATCTGCTAGTATGGAAAATTGTCATCAATCTCCAACCTAGTTGCCATCTTCTACACATCTTCCTCCTCTAGTCTAGACTAGTGATCTACAACTTGATTTTCTATACTTTTTCTGTCCTTCACCTCAAAGTCAAATTTTTGCAACAACACTACCACCGAATAACCCTAGGATTTGTATTTTTTTTTAGTCATTAGGTACCACAATGTTGTATGATTAGTTTGCACAATCACCTTTGTCCCAATCAAGTAAGATCTAAACTTTTCAAAAGCAAAAACCACAGCCAATAAATTTTTCTCCATCAGGGTATAGTTCTTTTGAGAAGGATTTAGTACCTTACTAGCATAGTATATGGGATGAAGTATCTTTTCGTTTGAGAAGTACTAGGGATGGCCTAGTACAACCCTAAGCCCAATCCACTATCATTACATATAATCTTTAAAGGTGAAGACCAATCATGAGACACAATGATTGGAACAGCCAATAACTTCTCTTTTAGGCTTTCAAAAGCCTTCTTAAGTGCATCATCAAAATTAAATCTTACCTCCTTCTCAAGAAGCTTGCAAAGAGGATTAGAAATCTTTGAGAAGTCCTTAATAAATCATTTGTAAAAACTTGCATGCCCTAGAAAACTTTGAATTTCCTTCACAAAAATTGGGTAAGGTAATTTTTCAATCACCTCAATCTTCGCTTGATCAACCTCTATGCCTCTTTTTGAAAGCTTATGCCCAAGCACAATTCCTTCTTTAACCATAAAATAGCACTTATCCCAATTAATTACCAAGTTGCATTCTTCACATCTTTGTAAAGCCTTTGCCAAGTGAATGCGATAGTGCTCAAAAAAATTATAAACAACTGAAAAATCATCCATGAACACTTTGATGGTGTCTTCTACTATATCAGAGAAGATTGACATCATACATCTCTGAAATATGGTTGTAGCGTTGCATAAACTAAATGGCCTGCGCTTGAATGCAAAAGTCCCATAAGGACATGTCAAAGTCATCTTCTCTTTGTCCTCAGGTGCAATAGTAATCTGATTATATCCTGATTACCCATCAAGAAAACAATACCATCTTCTGCCTGCTAACCTGTCTAACATCTGATCCATGAGAGGCATAGGAAAATGGTCCTTCTGAGTCAATGCATTCAATTTTCTATAATCCATGCACACTTTTCATCCAGTGACTGGCCTTATAGGCACTAGCTTATTCTTCTTTTTAGGTACAACAGTTATTTCACCTTTCTTCAGAACATATTAAACGGGACTAACCCACTTGCTATCAGCAATAGGATATACTACACCAGCATCCAACCACTTGATTATTTCTTTCTTTACCACCTCCTGCATAGAGGATTGGGTCAAAGCTGATGTTCAATAGATGGAATATAATCTGGTTTAAGTTGTATTTTATGAGTACACAAGCCATGTGGAATACCTATAATATCTTAATGGACCATCCAATGGCCCTCTTGAATCTCTGCAATACTCATAATAATGTTTCTACTTCTGATTGTCTCAGATCAACTGCAATAACAACTGGCAAAATGTTCTTGGCCCTTAAGAATGCATATTGAAAGTGAGATGGGAGGGTCTTCAACTCTAACACCGGTGGTTCCTCAATGGATGGGCGAGCAGGTAGAGTAGTTCTATTCTTTAAGTATAAATCATGCTTCGATGGCGCAAAATTATAACCACTCCCATGCAGTACACTTACTAAATCCTCATAATCCTCGAGACCATTAGAGTCAAAATTCATGATTACAACTGTCAGTGCTTTGATACCTAGTCTCTTTTCAATAGGAACAACCACATCGGAACCATCATCTCATAGAGTCACCGCATTAACATTATGGAATGAATCTATCTCTTCATAATACATATTAATAACAGATATCAATCTTAATTCTTTAGGCTGCCTCATGGACTTGCATACGTTGAATGTCACCAGTTCATCATTCAGTCTCAGCATCAGATGTCCTTTCTCCATATCAATCAACGTCTTACCTGTAGCCAAAAATGGTCTTCCCAAAATAATTGGGACCTAAAAGTACATTTCACAATCTAATATAACAAAATAAGTAGGAAATATAAACGAAGACACTTTTACCAAAATGTCATAAAGGATACCAACAGGCTTTTTTACTATTTTGCCAGCCATCACTAGTCTCATACTAGTTAGTTTGGGAGCTTCCTACCCCAAATACTTAAATACGGCAAAGAGCATGAGGTTGATGCTAGTCCCAAAATCACATAATGATCGAGTGAAGTTGATAGACCCAATAGTGCAACGTATTATGAAAGCGCCACGATCCTTCAAAGATCTAGCAACTACAACACTGCAATGATGAATATTATCGACTGGCTCATAATTGACTGACCTCTTCTTAGTGATCAAATCCTTCATGAATTTTGCATATCCTGGTAGCTGCTCCAATTCCTACACAAGTGGTATGTTGATAGTCAATTCTTTTAACTTAGACAAAAAATTCTGGTACTTACCTTTATCTTGTTTTTTTAGCCTTTAAGCAAAGGGAGGATGAGGTCTTGGAATGGGCTTCAGAACAGACTTTGTAGCCTTCTCTTTTTCTTTATTCTACTTGATACTGCTCCCTACATCAACTGACTCATCAACATGTTTCTGTTCACCATAGTAGGTACAGGTGGATCTATAGTTATTTTACCACACGGAGTGGTAATGGCATGGAATTGGCTATCATTTTTGGGGTTTACCACTATATTTTTTGAAAGAGTGCCAGGCTGTCCTAATTTATTGTGGCTGAAATCTGACCAAATTTTTTCTCCAACTACTTAATTGTTGTAGCATGTGACTCAACTTTCTGGTTCAATCCTAATAGATCAGCTTTGATATCCTTCAGACAGTTCTATTGACTTTGTTATCCTTTGACCATCTTAGACGAAAAGGCCTCCATTTTAGACTCTGGATCTTGACTACCTGGTGGAATATACTTGTCACTCTTCTCCTTATAGTCATCTTTACACCGCTAATCACCATATCTTTCTCTACTCCTATCTCTGTATCTATCATTATATTAGTTCCAACCTTGATTACCTTTCTCTTGGGCTCAGAAATCCGCTAATATATGATCAAGATACTTTGCCTCTTTTTTAGATTCGATCTCGAATGGTTTGAAAGTAGACCCCTGTGCTGTAATTATATTCACCTTCTTAGAACTCATTGACATAAATTACTTGCAAGCAACCCACTATCTGTATAAATCTATATAACCTCTTGTGCTACCATATCATAAGTTGCTCCATAACTATTTGTTACGCCAATAGCATAAGTACCATCATCACGTTCAGAATATCTAGTATGTCATCCCCTATTGGTCACAACAATGTCATCTAGCATTTCCAGTGCAGTATCCTAATGAAGACACATAAATTCTCCTCCTGAAATCATATATGCCATATCTCTTGAACTATCATTAAGTAATCTATAAAAGATTTTCGACAAGTTAGATCCTCTAATTTGGTGATTTGGTACCATGCTCAGTTTCTTATTGAATTGTAACCACACCTCATACATAGACTCTACAGGTAACTATTTGAAATTATAAATCTCATTCTTCAACTGTAGCATCCGTGTAGGAGGGAAAAATTTTCTCAGAAACTATTTCTTCAACTCATGCCAAGTAGTGATAGATCCTATTGGGAGTTCCCCCTAACCATAGTGATTCTTCTCCTGTTAAAGAAAATAGGAATAACCTTAATCTCAATGCTTTATAATCAACCCATGGAATAAAATAAGATTTTCATATCTCGAGAAAATTTGTAAAGTGCATGTTTGTGTCATCTTTAGCTGAACCCAAAAATACACCTTTTAGATTCAATAATTAGATCATTACACTAGCGATATCAAACTTCACATTATGGGCTAAAGCGAGAGGAATAATGGCTCCAGACTTTGTAGGCTCAACATAACCCAGATCTTTATCATCATCCTCATATAGGTCTAAGTGTTGATATTTCAGAATAAATAGAGCTCTGCCTCTCTAAATTCGATGATCAACAACCTATCTAGGTATGACTAGTCCACCTTGTTAATCTAACTCTGCCTCTACAGCAAGTCTGGCCTCTTCGGTTTCCCTATGTTCTCGCTCCAACAATTGTTTTGTCTTTAAGTCTGCAATATTTTGTGGATCTAATGGAACACATATTAGAACACGTGGGAGTTCCACAATCGGATCTACATGTGGGGGATCTTGAACCCTTTCACAAACTTGTCCTGACATCCTTATCTATGTTTGAAGGATTCTCTCTAGTTCTGGATCAAAAGAGAGTAAGGGATTGCCTCTACTCCTAGTACTTGGCATACACTGGCGTATGATAAAGCAAAAGAAAAAATTAAGAACCTGCAGACTTAACCAATTCAATTAACTACTCAAACCATTTTCCCCGGCAATAGTGCCAAAATTTGATGTTGCCCAAAACTACACCCCAATTAGAAGTATACTGTAGACGATTGCAAATATAATAACCCAACTAGGTTGCGTTCGATTCCACAAGGAAAACGTAAATAGATGCTTGACTTGATGTAATCCTTGAGTAATATAGAAAAGTAAATGGGGGACTTGTAATGCTTTTGAGTTGTAGACAATATGAAACGAACACTAGGTTTGCGTTCCCCCTAGTTTCTCAACTCTGTAAATTTCTCATGATCAACCCAACTATTTTTTTGCTCTTCATGCAAAGTATACAAGATAGGTATTATGAACCACCTAGTGAGCGTGAAGATAAATTTCACCCTTTCCTGGGTAAGTCTCAGGGTGTCGCCTTATTACTCCTTGCTATGACCTCAGTTCACTATCACGAGGTAGGATCAAGTGATTAGATGAGATGGCGGGAACTAAAAGGTGGAGGTTAATCCCAAATCACTTTCCTATTCTTCTTTTCCCAATCATAAGCTCCCTTGTGGGGATGGATGCGCATATAGGCTATCTCAAGTTACTACAACTACTTGAGATTAATTATTGTGAAAAAGATTGAGATACATGCAGAAACCCTAGAACAGATGAGTCTCACACTTCCTCTACATAGCTAATCCACCAGGGCTCCTACAACCCTAGTTAAGGAGATTAGTCACTCATGTTTGTGCAGGAAACCGTGATTATCAATGAAGAACACATAAAATCAATTGCACAAAAATAAGATGAATAAACTTCAAACTCTTTAATTGAATAAAAAACAAAATCTAAAGAGCAATTGTAAAAGGATTGTAAAGTATTGTGATAATATGTAAAAGAGTAACCTAATAAAAGATAAACCCTAGGGTATTTATAGTATCTCAAAATAACATTAAAAATGGGAAAGGTTAAGTCGGTAGCTAGTACAACTCAGTCTTCACTCATATCGGCATCATACGAGTTGTACCCTGCCTTCTCGTATCTAGTCCAGTGTTTTAATATCCCAAGACTTCAACTTTCTATTGAGCATACGACTTCATCATACGAGTTGTACTAGAGGGTACGACTTGTGTCATTTTTTCGTATCCTCCTGGGACCTTGTCCTTCCATGTTTCAAATACTAGTATGTAGACAACTTCCCTATACGTGTCGTACAAAGACTTCTGACTCATATACTTCCGACACTTTAATCTTTGAGCAGTAGCTTAGGTTCTATTATGCTTATGACTTCTTTGTACAACTCGTATCCTGTCTTATGACTCAGATACTTGAGTTGTATCTTCCCCATACTAGGCTCTACAGGTTGACCTTTGGTTCTGTTATGAGTAAGGTTCTGTAAATGAGTCGTATCGGATGGGTACAATTCAATACATGACTCGTATACTGCTTAAAGTTAGTCTTTTTAAGGTTTTTTTCTTGTAAACACTATTGTGGACTTGTTTTATCTACAATTAACACCAAAGTGCATCATATCCAAAAAAATATCCTAAGTTCACCCGTAAGTTTGTGGTTTTAAGCATCAAAAGTATTGTGTTTCCATGCCATATCAGACCACAACATACGAATTGTACTATCGAGTTATCATCAAGTCAGTGAGTTGGACACCCACACACTGTCCACCATACGACTCTATTCCCCCCACTCGTGACTAGACCATATGACTCGTATGGTCTAGTTGTATCTAAGATAGAATCCAAAGGGATTGACACTAGACAACATATGACTTCCCACAATGACTCGTGGCCTATCCTCATAACTTTTAGTGAGCCACTCGTGCTCAGAGCCAAATCAAGTTACTAAGTTTCTTATTAAGTGAAGGATCACCCTATGACTCGTTGCCGCACCTAAAGACCCATACCACCAAACCATAACCACAATAGAAACCCAACCACTATTACTCGTCACCCTACGATTTCGGTCACATGACCCATACCCACATCGTACGACTCGTATGATAAGTTGTTATAAGAATAGTGAGCTCAAAGCTCAGGAAATTTCCAAGGGACCAAACCCTAGGTGTTTTAATTCTCCCCCAGTTGGATCATTCATCCCCGAATAATGAGACAAGGCAGTACAAGAACAATTTGGACTCCACACGCCTCTACTCTCACCATTAACTAAGTTAGAAAACAAAGATGTTAAGAACAACACATACCATATGCATGCATTTTTAGAGCGGAAAATAATAATGGATACTTGGACTCTATATCCTCTTCAGCTTCCCATGTAGCCTCTTCCACCTTGTGGTTCCTCCATAGAACCTTTACTGAGGCCACATCCTTTGTCCGCAACCAATAAACCTGTCGATCTAACATCTCAATGGGGATCTCCTCATAAGATAGGGAATCCAAAATATCAATATCCTTGATAGGCATAATCTGTGACTAATCACCTATACACTTTCTCAACATAAAAACATGAAATACCGGGTGGATGAAGCTTAAACTAGAAGGCAACTCTAACTCATACTCAATATTACCAACCCTTCTCAAAACCACGTACAGACCAACATACCGAAGACTAAGATTTTGTTTCCTCCCAAACCACATCACTCCCTTCATGGGAGACACCTTCAAGAATACCCTATCCCCAGCCTCAAATTCCAACTTCCTTCACCTCACATCCACATAGAAATTTTTGAGACTTAGGTAGCCTTAAGTCTATCCTGAATTATCTTCACCTTCTCTATGGATTGGTGAACCAAATTTGGGTCAAACATCTTGCCTCACCAATCTCAAACTACCTAATAGGAGATGTATTATAGGCAAACTCTATAAGATACAAATGATCAACCCTACTACCACCATAGTCAATCACACAAGCTGAAGCATATCCTTCAACATCTAAATAGTCATTTCTTCTAGCCCATCTGACTATGGGTGTAAAGCAGTACTAAAACTCACCTTGGTCCCCGAACCTTTCTAAAACGACCACCAAAAGTGAGATAAAAAGTATGTACCATGATCCGAGATAATAGAAACAAGCACCCTATGCAACTTCACAATCTCTTGGAGGTACAACCTCGCATAATCCTCGTCCAAAAAATTTATCCTTACTAGCAAAATATGAGCTGAATGTGTCATCCTATCCAAGATGATCTAAACCGAATCAAACTAACTCCAAGACCGAGGAAAACCGATAACGAATTCCATGTTGATTACTTTCCACTTCCACACAGGTAACTCAATCTCTTAATGCAACTCTTTGGGCCTCATGCTCTCACTTTTCACTTGTTGGCATACCATTCACTTAGCCACAAAACTAGCCACATGTCAATATCTCCTTAAGGTCATGATACAGTTTTGTCGAATCAAGATGAATAACATACCATGATTCATGTGCCTCAGCCAAGATCCTCTCTCACAAACCATCTATATTGGGAACACATAACCTTCCTTGGTACCACAAGGTACCGTCCCACTAATCTCGAAGGCCATCACTTTTTCCCTACCTACATCACCCTTGATCCTCATTAATATGGGATCCAACAGTTGTTTCTCCTTGATTTCAGAACCAAGAGACAATTGCACCACCTTCTGTATGAACACCTCACCGTCATCTGAGTTCAAGAGGCAAACTCCAAGGTTAGCCAAATGATAAATATCCTTCACCAACTCTCATTTCTCATTTCCTACATGAGCATGCCTTCCTATGGATAACCTACTAAAAGCATCAATAACCATGTTAGCTTTACCTTAATAGTAGTGAAGATTCATGTCATAATCCTTGAGCAGCTCGAGCCATCTTCTTTGCCTGAGGTTAAGATCTATCTGAGTAAACACATATTGCAAGCTTTTATAATTTGAAAAGATATCCGCATGCACTCCATACAAATAGTGATACCAAATTTTGAATGTAAATACCACAGCTAAAATCTCCAAGTCATGAGCCTGATAATTCTTCTCATCCACCTTAAACTATCTAAAGGCGTAAGATATCACCTTGCTATGCTAAATCAAGACGCAACCAAGCCCAACACGGGATACATCACAATACACCACAAATCCATTCGTGCCTTTTGTCAAATTCAGGACTGGAGTCGAAGTTAGCTTATCCTTCAGCTTCTCAAAACTACCCTCACAAGCTTCCCATAATAAGAACTTTACCTTCTTTTGAGTTAACTTAGACAGCGGGGCAGCTATAAAAGAAAAACTTTCCACAAACCTTCTGTAGTAACCATCTAAACTAAAGAAGCTTCGAGTATCGATTGAAGTCATGGGTCTAGGCTACTTCTTCACCACTGCAAATTTTTGCGATCCATCACTATCTCTTCACTAGAAATGATATAACCTAGAAAAGTAATAGCATTCAACCAAAATTCATATTTTGAAAATTTGGCATAAATTATTGCTCTTTCAAGGTCTGTAATACAATGCAAAGGTGTAATACAATACAAAGGTGATCAGCATGATCCACCATGCTCTTACAATACACCAAAATAACGTCTATGAACACAATGACGAATAAATCTTGAAACTCACAGAGGACTCTATTCATCAAAACCACGAATGTCGTCAGCACATTGGTCAACCCAAATGACATAACCAGAAACTTGCCCATATCAAGTATAGAAGGCAGTCTTAGAGATATCCAACTCCCTAATCTTTAACTGATGATACCTGGATCCAAGATCAATCTTAGAGAACAATTTAGCACCCTGCAACTGATCAAGAAAATCATCTATCCTTAGAAGAGGGTACTTATTCTTTATCGTCACTTTATTCAACTACCTATAATCAATACACATCAGAAAGTAAACATCATTCTTATGCACGAATAAGATCAGTGCACCCTATGGAGGCACATTAGGGTGAATTAAACCTTTGATGAAAAGAACCTTTAGTTGCTCTTTAAGCTCCTTCAACTCAGCCGAAGCCATTTTATACGGAGGAATCAAAATTGGACAAGTATCCAAAACAAGATCAATCCTAAACTCAATCTCCCTATCAGGAGAGACACCATTAAGGTCATCAGGAAAGACCTCAAGAAATTTATTCACCACTGGGACAGAATACAATAAAGGACCCTCTGAGTTAGAATCTTTAACCCAGACCAGATGATAGAAACACCTCTTGGAAATTAATCTTCATGCTCTAAGATATGATGTAAACTTTAACTAGGGAACCACTCTCCCACTTAATAACTAGTTCATTGGGGAATTTTAAGACAACCTTATAGGTTCAATAGTCTAGAAATGCATAACACGAGTACAACCATTCTATTCTCAATATGACATCAAAATTAACCATATCTAATTCAAACAGATCCACCAAAGTCTCCCGACAACCCACAAATACCACACAACCCCTATAGACTTTTCTAGCCATCATAGTGTCACCCACTGAGATAGAAATAAAAAAAGGGTCCAAAATATACTCGAAACTTAAACCAAAATACACAGCCACAAATAGGGTCACATAAGAGAGTGTGGACCCTGAATTAAGTAAATAGTACACATCAAGAGAAAAGAGTTTCAACATACCAGTCACGACATCAGGAGATGCCTCAAACTCCTCGCTGGTAGTAAAGTATAAAGACGATTCCGACTAGTGTTAGAACTTGATGGTGCACTCTTTGGTTTCGAAGCTAATGAAGAGGTAACTGAAACCTTGTTTGACCCCAAAGAAACCTTGGACACTGGAAAACTCCTAGCCACGTGCCCTGGCTGGCTATAGTTGAAACACTTATCCTTTTCTTTATTCCATTAACCTTGATGAAATCAACCATAAAATCTGCAGGAAGGATATAATAGAGCTAAATGTGCCTTGCTAGACTAAGAATGGGCACCTTGTGCCCTAAAATTATCGCAACCCTAGAAACGCCTATCACCCGATGACTTTGGGTAGAGAACACTAGTCGTCGAGTAAGACACTGAATTACCTCACTTCTTTCTGGGTCACTCACACCATCCCTTCTACACTACTATTGGCCACCACCCTACTACAAAAATCTCAATTTCTTACTCTACCTCTCCCTTATCTCAACCTGCTTCTTTTACTCTTTCTCTACCTACTGCATATACATAACCAACATGGAGATATCCATGTCCTTACTCAACAAGGTAAACTTACTCTCAAAAATCAAGTCTCAAGACAGCCTAAAAGTGAACTTTCTCATTCTCGCCCTTATGCTAGAAACCAACTCTAGAGCATACCAATATAACTGGTGAAACTTCAAGGCATACTCCTTGACTGACATCTTACCATGCGTTAGATTAACAAACTCTTCTGCCTTCACTTTCCGAAACTCTTGAGGAAAAAAGCAGTCCAGGAAAGCATTTGAAAAATCCTCTCACAAGGCTAACTCAAAATTATCACCACTTGACTGATCCCATTCTTTATATCACTGGTACACCATATCTTTCAGCTGGTAGGCGAAAAACTCTGTGCCCTCCATATTTGTGGCATGCATAACATAAAAGATCTTTTTCATCTTATCTAGAAAACCTTGAGGATCATCTTCTACCTTAACATCATTAAAGGTTGAAGGATTCAACCTCATGAACTGGCCAACTTGTGTGTCCTCAGAAGATGGAGTAACAGAAGTACCACGCTTAGCCTAAGAAGCTACCAACTGTGTCAACATATGGATAGACTAACAAAACTCGGCATTCATCATATCAACCTAAGGTGATTGAAAAGGAATGGGGGGAACTAGTGGAACTCCAAGAGGGTAATTAGGAACTGGACCCTTAGACCGAGTCTGGGCCTTAAAAATAGAATGGGTCCCATCAACATTGTCCTTAGGAAGGACAGAAGTGTTTACATGAGCCTCAGATCTTTGAAGAGGAATGATCTGAAATATCAAACAATTAGGAATTAGCGGAGAATTTAGGATCTTATACTTTATAGTTCGAAAATAGAACACAAGAAAGAGAAGCATTCCAAAATGCCTTGCATTCCCTTCTTTATGAGTGAGGTGCACTACACACCCTTAAAAGAGACTCTACTTGATACGGATTTGTTGGAAACCTAATTGACCATAAACCTAGGGCTCTGATCCCAATCTAACATGACCCAAACTAAGGATTGGATGTGTCGGGCATCTCAAGTCCAACCAGGATTGGTGAAAACCCTTGATACCTAACCATAATTGCCCTGCACCCTATGTGGATAATTTTGAACATATAACAAGGTAAAACAATAATAGTTTAAGGACATTAAATAAAGTCTATAATCAAAAATTCAACAAACTCAATGAATTATCCAATAAGTGTCAACCCCAATGCCAACACCAATACTAAGGCTGACACCAATACCGATACCGCCCATACCCATTGTAGATTGACAAAGCCTCAAACCAGAATTAAAAAACATCCAGTCAGGACATACCCACAACCATAGACAAAATGAAAATTCATGAAAGAAAAATAAATAAAAGAAGTCCATAGCATGAAATAGATCCTTTCGGAGTATGAAAGCTCACCACTTTAGTCTGACTCAAAGCTATCTCCGAAATCCAAGTCACTGAGTAGGAGGAATAGTAGTATGGCCGATTCCTACATTATATAGAGATACAGTGCCCAAAGATGGTTAGTAGAGTGAATGCTAACATATACTCGGGGATAAGATAATATAATGGCATTATTCAACACAAAATCAAATAACCATATGCAATCATACATATATATATATATATATATATATATATATTATGTCGGGATAGGGAATCGGGTTTAACATGCATTTAAAATCCTTACCTGTATTATGTAGCTTTGTCGTCCTCAAACCACCCACAGTCTATATGGGTTCAGTTCCCCCTACTAAAAGGGCCCCCAGTGCATGTTAGTCACACGGCCAAAGGAAAAAACCTGAGATGACTAGTACATCTCCTAAAATATAAAATGTGAGATCATGCACACAGTCACCATGACCAAACCTTACATCGACAAACATGAGTTTCCAGTATTGGTCCCCTTGAGACCTCTACATTCCATGGCTTTGTATAAACACCCCTTCAGGCCCATCTTAAAGCCATTTACACATTCCAACCATTCACCAAGGAGTCATTTATTATGCATTAACCATTGGTATCATCATAGAAAAATTAGAGCTTGCAAATCTATCCACTTATGCCATACCAAAGCCACTAAACCAATTTAACTCCAAAGTTTCCAATTAATCCAAACCATGGCCAACAAGTCCTTACCAAACAATTTAAAACCAACCAAACCAATTTAAGTTCCATTACCTTTTATGAGATGTAAAGATTTCAAGAACAGTCAAACTATGTGACAAAATCATTCTCATTTGCATTTTAACAAACAGGTTAAGAGTACATAAGTTTCAAAACCATAACCAAGTAATTTGGGGAATCTATAATACCCCGAAATCCATTTACCATTTACATGCATCGCACAATGTCAAAATCATATTAAAGGCATGAAAGAAACATTATTAAACCGTTAGAAACATTGTTCAATCATGAACATCCAAACTACTCAACCATTATTTCAAACCATAACAATTTCTTGAAAATCATGCATTAAAACACATGCACTTTGTAAAATAACAATGAGGGAGGAGTAACATGCCTTAGACACTAAGGAAAACAAAGAGAATCACTCTTAAAAGACCCTAAATAATTATCTTGAAGAAACCTTAGCCTCTTGCTTAAGAGATAGATTGAGAGAGATTTTAAGAGTGCTTGATTGAGAATAATAGGTTAATGAAGTCCCAAAAGGTGTTTTATGTTGCGGTATCCAAAGTAGTTAAGAGAGGAAATATCCAAAATACCCCCAACATAAAACTATAAAAATATCACAGGTGGTATGAGTCGACCCCGTGACTCATGACCACAATGTACGACTCGTACCATCGAGTCATCATCAAGTCAGTGAGTTGGACACCTACATACTTTCCATTATACGACCCTATTGCCCCCACTCATAACCAGACCATACGACTCATATGGTCCAGTCATACCCAAGATAAAATCTAAAGTGATTGGTACTGGACAACATACGACTTTCTAAAATGACTCGTAACCTATCCTCATGGCTCTTAATGAGCCACTCATACACAGAGCCAAGTCAATTTACTAAGTTTCTAAATAAGTGAAGGATCACCCTATGAGTCATCACCATACCTAACGACCCATACCACCAAATCATAACCAATACAGAAACCCAACCACCATTACTGGACACCTTACAATTTAGGTCACCTGACCCGTACCTACATCATACTACTCATATGATGAGGCATTACAAAAATAGTAAGCTCAAAGCTCAGGAAATTTTGAAGGGCCAAAACCTTGGGTGTTTCATAAGGCGACATCCTGAGACTTAAAAGGTAAAGGGTGAAATCTATCATCTAGTTCCAAAGATGGTTAGTGGTAAATAACTTATCATATTCAACATACAAGGTAGCAAGTTGGTTTAATAAACCATGATAATCCTACGAAGTTGAGAAGTCAAGGGAACACAATCCTAGTGTTTACCGATCACTGATTACAGCCAGAGTTAATATTAGCTAATTTTTTGATATTGACAATATAATCCCCCATTTACTTTTCTAGTTTTGCCCGTTGAATGACAGTATCTAAGAGATGCAACTCCACATATTCCTTTGGGATTCAACCCCAATATTTGTTGGGTTACTATATTTGATAGCGATCGTATAATCTTCAAATTAAAGGTAGAGTTTGGGCATTATCATCTGCAAACTGATATAGAGGTGATTGAAATGATCCGCTTCACTCTTTAAATACACCAAAATATCATCAATAAATATAATTATAAACAAATCTAAGAACTGACAGAAGACCCTATTCATAAGATCCATAAAGGTAATCTGGGCATTAGTCAAACCAAAAGACATGACCAAGAACTCATAATGGCCATACCAAGTATAAAAAGCAGTCTTAGGGATATCTTCCTCCCTAATCCTCAACTGGTGATAACCCGACCAAAGATGAATCCTAGAAAAGCACTTCGCCCCCTAAAGCTAGTCAAACAGATCATCAATCTTCAAAAGAGGGTACTTATTCTTTACAGTCACCTTATTCAACTAACAAAAATCAATACACATTCGAAGGGATGCATCCTTCTTACATATGAAGAACACAGTAGCACCCTATGGAGAAATACAAGGGTGAATTAAACTCTTATCAAGAAGGTCTTTCAACTGCTTCTTGAGTTTTTTCAACTCAGCCGGAGCTATTCTATAAGGAGGGATAGAGATAGGACAAGTGTTCGGGAGGAGATCAATCCTAAAATCTATTTCCCTATCGAGAAGAACATCGAGAATATATTTAGGAAACACCTCGAGAAACTCATAAACCATATGAACAAATTGCAAAGAAAGACTCTTCGAGTTAGAATCTTTAACTCAGACCAAATGATAGAGACACCCCTTGGAAATTAACTTTCGGGCTCTAAGATAAGAAATGAACCTTCTTGAAGGAACTAAGGAACTAACTTCCCACTCAATCACCTATTCATTCAAGCATTGAAAACTTACCCTTTGGGTCCTACGATCAAGAGACGCGTAGCACAAGTGCAACCAAGCCATCCCTAAGATCACATCAAAATCTAGCATGTCCAGCTCTTTCAAATCTACCAAGGTTTCCTACCACAGATAGATACAATACAGCCCCTATAAATCCTTCTAAAACCCTAGAGTCACCCAATGGGGTAGACACAAAAAAGGGGTCTAAAATACTCTCAAGACCTAAACCAAAATGAACATCCATATACGTAGTCACATAAGAAAAAGTAGAATCCGGGTCAAGAAGATAATACACATAATTAAGAAAAAGTTATAACATACCAGTGTAAACATCAGGAGATACCTCAAATTCCTGGTGAGTGGCAAGAGCATAAAGGCAATTTCAACCAGTTTCGGAGCCAAAAGTAGCACCTTTCGTGTAGGAGCTAAATACATGGAAACCAAAACTTTATTAGCCCCAGTATCAACATTGATTAAAGGACAATCCCACTGAATGTGGCCTAACTGACCATATTTAAAGCACTTATTCCTCCCCTCCCCCCCCATAAAATGATAAGATGGGGCTGATTGAGCTCCACTAGTTTAAGACTGGGTACCCTGTGCGCTGGGACCATCACTTTTATAAAAATGACAATCACCAAATGACTTAGGGTATGGAGCACTGGTGGTAGAATAAGAACCAGAATATTTTCGGGTTTTCTTGTTAGACCACTGCCTGTCATCATCACAACTATTTTTTGACCTCCACCCTATTCTGAGTACAAAAACTTCTTACTCTGCCTTTCTCCAACTTTTACCTGCCTTTTTTTTGCATCTTTCGTATATTGCATAGACACCACCAATCTAGAAATATCCTTGTCCTTATTTAATAAGGTGGCCTTGCATTCTAATACCAAGTCACGGGACAACCCAAAAGCAAACTTCCTGCTCTCTCTCATGGAAGACACTAACTCAAGAGCATAATGAGACTACTGGTGAAACTTTAAGGCATACTCCTTAATAGTCATCCTTCCCTGCATTAAATTTATAACCTCCTCATCCTTTGCTTCCCTCAAGTCCTGAGGAAAGACAGCTCAAAGAAGGCACTCAAAAAGTCATCTCACAAGGCTACATCAGCACCATCACCTCTTGACTGATCCCACTCCTCATACCACTGATATGCCACATCCTTTAACCGATATACAGCAAACTCCACACCTTCAGAGTCAAAAGCATGTATCACTCAAAAAAACTTTTCCTTCTCATCAATAAACCCCTGTGGATCTTCCACAAACTTAGAACCAATGAAAATTATAAGTTTAAGTCTCATAACTAGCCAACTCTAGTGGCCTAAGAAAAAAGAGCAATAATATTCTCATGCTCTTACTGGTGAGACTGAGAGGCCACCAATTGAGTAAGTAAATAAATTGACTGATGGAACTTAGCATTAGTCACATCACCCTGAGGGGCTCGAGAGGGACTAGTGGAATTTGGGGGAACCCCATGTGAGCCAACAAGGGCATGGGCCCTAGACCAAATCCGAATTCGATAAGTAGGATGGGTTCTATCAATATTATCCTAAAGTGGGTTAGAGGAGTTTCCATGAGGATCCAATCTTTCGGGAGACGTGATCTGAAATGCAAACAAATGAATATTAGAGGAGGTTCAAGACCTTAGACTCTATAGCCTAAAAAATTGATCGCAAGAAAATAAAAACATTCCTAATTGCCTCGTAGACTCTCTCTTATAAGTGTCGCTTGATACACACCCATAAAAGATACTCTACTTGACACAGCTTTGTGGACACAAATTACACCAAACCTAGGCTCTGATACTATCTTTGTTACTACCCAAACCAGGGCTTATCTATGATGGGTATCTCAAGTCCATCGTGGACCGAAGACCACCCACTTTTTTACCTAGCGAAACAAACATAACACTCCTATCAACAGCTGAAATCTAAATATATAACAAGATAGAAAAGTGATAAACTTAAAGACATTTAAGAGTGTTTACATCAATACCAAATCCAGAGTAGAATCCAAAAAGCCTCTACTAAGCCAAAAACAATCTAAGTTGGGACATGCCCCCGACCCTGACAATAACAATATAATACGTGGTGACATTACTACTTATTCGCACTCATCGTTCATGCACATTACCTTATTTTAAATAAATAAAAGAGCCATAATTGTGAGTAATACACAAATATCCACACTTTCCAGGCATAGAGTTGATAAGACCAAAAGATATGGATTAGAGCTTAAAATGATCAAAAGAAAGCAAAAAAGTACAGCTGAAGACCTAAAGTAGACATAGCCTTAGTTATCGCGGTATGGCCTAAGGCCCGGGATCCAGTCAGTTGAGTAAAGAATAGATATAGCTTAAGGTACTGCGATCGCAATCTTTGGAATGTGATCATGGTCCATCAAGAAGGTCAACATACTGTGATTGCACATCTTTAGCTACGACCGCAGTAGGCACGATCAAAGTCAAAGCTCTACGATCGTAGCCTAGCGGGATTAACAAGCCATGGAATTTCGATAGATTGGGGGGCTGATTCAAAGTTCCTAGAGAAGGCCAAAATTCTTTTTCCTAGGGCATTATGCGATATATTAGTATGAAAGGATGAGACAAAAGAAGAAACCCTAGAATTTGAGGTAAAATCTATTTTTCTTGTGTTTTCACTGTAATTATTATTCCAAGAAGAAGTTGGTGAAATTGAAGTATGGAAGTGAAGATTATTTTCACCTTCTATTATTATGGATGCCATAGAAGAATTATTTGGTTTAATTTTTTCTCCTTATTTCATGAGTAGCTAATTTCTTTAGTCTTGGTATTATGTTGAACTAAAGTGTATTTGTGTGTGGGTGTTGATAAGTTTGCATGATTTTTAGTTGTTGATTATGGATTCCACCATTGCTTGAGATTAATAGTTGGAATTTGTGTGTGATAACCCCAAATCTCTAATTGGGTTGGATAGGTGAAAACCCCAAACTCTAGAAACCCTACATCATCCTTGAAAGAGGGATGAAAGTGAAGTCATGGGAACTCATAGCATCCTTGAAAGAGGGCTATAGGGTGACAAAGCAATAGTGAAAAATCAAGCCTATGGTTTACTACCTTTTGCAATCTTAGAAATAAGTATGATTGGAATATAATTCGTGTAAAGGGCATCATCCTAGAAATAGGGATGCCCTATTGAGGTTTTGGGATTATGATTCGCACACTTATTCGGTGCTTAAAAGAGCCAATGGGTGAAATCCTTTTGGTTTTGTTGAAAAACTAACCATAAAGACCTTTGACCTAGCCTATCTTTTACTTAACAACTAAGTTTTATGCTAAAATCTCAACAACCCATGCAATCCTTACCTTTAGGTAGACATAATCCCAAGATCTTCTCAAATCTTGATTCTAAATCAAAAGTGCTAAATTAGTGTGTTGTTACCAAAGATTGTTACAAACAAATTTCAAATTGATTCCCCCAAATTTATATTACATGTTGTGTTTGCCTACACCTCGGGAAATATTTTAATAACTAGAACACCTATAGATTTGAAATTTATACTTTGCTCCTTGTGGATTTGACCCCAACGCGAGTTGGGTTATTAACAACGACCGTCTTACCCCTCAAATATGGAAGTGAGTTGATCATTATTATAATAACAATGATAATGTTAAGGTGAACTATTTAATTATAGTTTATGAAAGGAACCCATGAATGATAAAGTCTTTTAGAGAATGGAAGATCACCACTTCACCGCAAATGATCGACGAACTAAGCTAATCCACCTAACACTATGCAGGAAAAGTAGAATTGCCTTTGATGCCTACATTACGTGGAGATACAACCAATAAGACTCTAAAGTTCCACATAGGAACCAAAAAATGTAGCCAAGTGGGACTCTAACCCAACTAGCCAATGGGAATCCAAAGTCCCATGTAGGAACCTATCATCTAGCCAAGTAGGACTCTAACCCCTCTTCCAATAGTACTCTAAAATTTTCTATTCAAATTTAATCCATGGCCATTAAGTCGTCTTTAAAAGTCAAGTCATGTTCCATTACTCTTTTACACTATGCATTTCAAAATACTTTTCAATATGCATATTTTATGTTCAAAGCTGATTTCACAAGATTGGGTTGATCTTATTACCACTTCCAAATTGTTGACCCATTAAAATTAGAGGAAAACATATTCCCCGTTCAATTATCAGTCTCATTCACCCAGTTGGTTCAAAACCACTATTTAAAGCATAAATAATGCATAAATAAACATGAAACATCACATAAACAACAATCATTCAAGAACCCTCAACCCATATCCAAAAAATAATAATTAAACACATGGGTAACCATTTAAACACATGTTTTTGACAAAATAGCTTTTGGGGAAGAGATACATGCCTAAAAGGATCATGATTATGGAAGAATTTGCCCTTAAATGTCCTGATTGATATAGTACATTGGTTTTCCTACTACTTGGAACACTACGACTCAAAGTGAGTCTTGACGAATCGTGACCTTAAGTTGTCACCAAAGCAATAACTCAGGAAAAACTCAATGGACACCCTATGATTTGGGTAATACAACCCATTAAGATACCCTACAACTCTAGGGTGAGTCATAGTAAGGATAGTAAGTTCAAGGATCATAGAATTTTCAGGGACCAAAACCCTAGGTTTTACACTGAAGCTCTAATCCTCTACTGTCGATACTTGATTCTCAAATAAATCTTTGAAAACACTGAAGCACCCTGAACCTAATTGAACAAATCATCAATATGAGAAAGAGGATACATATTCTTAACTATCACCTTATTCAACTATTAATAATCAATACACATATACATAGACCTATTCTTCTCTTAACAAACAAGACAGTCATACCCCAAGGTGATATACTAGGTTAGATAAATCCCTTATCTAACAACTCTAACAACTGATCATTCAAGTCCTTCAACTCTGTTGGGGCCATCCTAAAATAAGGAATAGATATGGGCTTAGTGCCCCGCTCAACATTAATATCAAAGTTAATATCACGATCCAGAGGCATACCAGGAAAAGCCATAGGGAAAATATCCATGAACTTATATATAATATGAATAGAATACAAAGGAGGCGGTAAAGTAACACTAGTATCACAAATATAAGAAAAATAAAGACAAACATCCCCTCTCAACCAAGCGATGATTCTAAAGAAAAGATATAACTCTCTTGGGACAAAAATGAAGCACATACTTTGAAGTTCTTCTCGGCACACCTGGCGAAGCTAAGTTCATGGTCTTAGCATAATAGTCTAGAACAACATGATAAGAAGCTAACCAATCCATACCCAAAATAACATCAAAATCTAACATACCTATGAAAATTAGATCTACCCAAGTCTCACACCCAGCAAAGCTAAAAATACAAAATTGGTATATCGAATAATAGGGTATCAAGGGCAAGAGAGTATGAGCCAATCAAGAGCTCCTTAAAAACCATGTAGACAATGTGGAAAACCTTATAAGGTTCATGTTGGTTTAGGACAAATGTTTGCTTTTAGTGAGGTATGTCAAGCTATATGATGAGAGAGTGCCCACAAAGGTCCATGGATGGTATGGCACTACCTACTAGATCAATCATTGCATCATCATCAGCAGCACCTTCTTTAGGTAAAGGTACACAACCTATAGGTACTGGTAGAGGTGTTAAAGTAGTAGCCAAGTATAGTGAAGTTCTGAATCATACATATGCTCTAGTAGATTGACAAAAATTAAAGGCTTCTCTTGATATGGTTACAGGTACATTGTCCATGTTTTCACATAATGTATATGCATTAATTGATCTAGGTTCTAAATTATCATATGTCACTGTATTGGTTGTTAGAAAGTTTATGAGAACATCGGAATCACTAGTTAAGACATTTGAAGTATCTATGCCAATTAGTGAATCTATTATAGCTAAGAGAGTGTAGAAAAATTATATAGTAGTTGTTTGTGGTCATGATACAATAGTTGACATTATTAATCTTGAAATGCTAGATTTTGATGTTATAATAAGTATGGATTAGTTGGCAAATTTATTTCTTATATTAAGGCAAAAAGTACTATTTCTATAGGTTACATATGTCATCTTGTTAGAAAGAAAGATATAGACGCTGAGCTACCAATTTTTCAAATATTCCAGTGGTAAATAAATTTCCTGATGTATTTCCTAAAGATATTCTAGGTTTTCCTCCAGAATAAGAAGTAGAGTTTAGTATTAATGTGATTCCAGGTACTCAATCACTCTATATTCCTCTATATAGAATGGCCCCGATAGAATTATAAGAATTGAATTAAAAAATTACTAAAAAAAGATTCATAAGGTCTAGTATGTCCCCTTGGGGCGCACTAGTGTTATTTATGCGTAAGAAATATGGATCCATTGAGAATGTACATTAACTACCGATAACTGAATAAGGTGACTATTATGAACAAATATCCCATTCCAAGAATTGATGACTTATTTGATCAGTTTTAAGGTTCTAAGTGTTTCTCAAAGATTGACTTGAGGTTGGGTTACCACCAATCAAGGGTCAAAGAGAAAGATATACCCAAGATAACCTTTTAAATACAATATGGTCATTATGAGTTTCTAGTTATGTCCTTTGGACTAACTAATGCACCGACATCATTTATGGATTTGATGAATAAGTTTTTTAAGCCATTATAAGATGTGTTTGTATAGTTTTATAGATGATATTTGGATTTATTCAAGATGAAAAAAGGATTATGCTAGTCATTTATGACAGGACTTACAAATTCTGTATAATTGTAAGTTATATGTAAAATTATCTAAATGTGAGTTTTGGTTGAGATATGTGGCATTCTTAGGTCACGTTGTTTATTATGAAGGAATAAAGGTTGATACTCAAAAGATACAAGCCATGAAGAGCTGTCCAAGACCTACAACGCCAATGAAGGTTTGTAGTTTCCTTGGGTTGGCAGGTTATTATAGAAGGTTTATTGAAGGATTTTCTTCAATTTATATACCTTTAACAAAGCAAACACACAAAGAATCCAAGTTTAAATGGAATGAAACATATGAAAGGAGTTTTCAAGATTTGAAGAATAAGTTGACTTTTACACCTGTATTGATATTTCCAAAAGGCACGGAGGGTATGCAGTGTACTGTGATGCTTCAGGAATTGGCTTAGGATGTGTATTTATGCAGCATGGTAAAGTAATAGTGTATACCTCAATAAAATTGCAGGCATATGAGAAAAATTATCCAACATATGATCTTGAGCTAGCAACAGTTATATTTACTTTATAAATATGGCGCCACTACTTGTATAGGATTCATGTTAACGTATATACTGACCATAAGAGCTTGCAATATGTCTTTGACCAGAAAGACCTAAATTTGAGGAAACAAAAGTGGCTTGAGCTATTTAAAGACTTTGATGTTGATATCTTGTATCATCTAGGGAAAGTAGATATCATAGTTGATGCTTTAAGTCGTCAGACAATGGAAAGCATTTATGGGCAGTCAATAGAAAGGCAAGGAATAGCTAAGGGTCTACACTAAGTAGCTAATTTGAGGGTTCACCTTCTTGAAATTCTGGATTGGCGGGTTATTGTGCATATTAGTAGCTAAAGTGAAAGAGAAGCAGTATGCAGATCTATTTTATTATAGCTTAAGGAGAATGTACAACATAGTATGACAAAGGCATTTAAGTTTATGCAAGAGGGAGTACTTTGGTGCCAAAACAGATTTTGTGTGCCTAATGTAGATGGGCTAAGAAAGAGGATTATAATAGAGGCACATCACTCAAGGTATTCTATCCATCTGGGGTAAACTAAAATGTATCATGATTTGAAATGAGTGTATTGATGGGGTGACATGAAGGAGAACATTGCATAATTTGTAACCTAGTTTCCAAATTGTCAGAAAGTTAAAGTAGAGCACCAAAATCCTTGGGGTTATATATAACATATATATCTTCTAATTTAGAAGTAGGACATGATCAACATGGATTTCCTTACTGTTTTACCTTGTACATCTCATAATTTTGATTTAATATGGGTAATAGTTGATACACTTACAAAATTAGCACACTTCCTACTGGTTAAGACTAGTTAAATAGTTCAAGATTATACGAGATTGTATAGTAAAGAGATAGTTTGGTTACATGGAGTCCTAATCTCTATTATATCTTATAGGGGATCTCAATTTACTGTAAATTTTTGGAAGACTTTTCAGCACCTTGTACATCTCATATTACTCCTACTGAAGATATACAATTTACGAAAGATCTCACCTACAAAGAAGTTCATTCTATTTTAGATCAGAAATTTAAGAAGTTAAAAAATAAGGAAATAACATCTTAAAAGTACTTTGGAGAAACAAACAAGTAGAAGAGATCATATGGGAAGCTGAGGAAGCAATGAAGTCCAAGAACCCCCATCTATTTGAATCCAAAGAAAATTTTCAAGATGCTGAAATGGAGCGATAACAAGTAAGTATAAATATTTAAGTATTATATGGTGAAGGGTAGACTAAACTTAGGCTTGAACTTGTTTGGGTTGGATAATTACGCTAATATTTGAGGATGAGTGTTCATAAGGGGAGAGGATGCACCACGCCATATTTTGTGTGTACTTTTTTGAATTATATGACCTTGATATAGCCTTGTGGTATAGGTAATGGACTAGATTTGTTATGTGGGTATTGATGGTGTAAATGGGTTTCCAGATATTGGTCATGCGTTTTAATGTGACGCAACCAAGTTAAAATCGATACAACTGTTTAAACTTTGGATCATAAGCTAGTATTTGAGTCTAAAGCTCAAAGTAACCAAGTGTGTATAAGTTTTAAGTTAAACTAAATGGATTATGAACTAAAATAGAATAAAATATTAAGTTTACATCTTGAATTAATTACACTAGTAAGTGAGTTACCTACTTAAGCTATATGGACCAAGTTAATGGACTTGGCTATGGATCAAATTTGTACGCATATTAATATAGTCATTTAGGGCCTAAACTAAGTAAAAGATAAAGAAAATTGAGAAAGGACCTAACACCAAAAAATCCACCAAAGGCCTGATAAGTTAAAGGTCCATTTTAGACAATAAAGTACGTAGGTGCATCACCTACTTTGACTTTTTGAGTGGCTTGAACTCTTAAGTAGGTGCATCACCTACTTGGACTAATTAATGACTAAAAATGGGGTTAAAAATTGAGGTTCTAGAGGGCTCAATATAAGACCAATATAGATGGTCTATTTACTCATGTTAACACAATTTTCAGCCTTTCAACTTCAACTTTCTCCCCTTTACATCAAGGTTTAAAACAAACACCCTAAAATTTCTTCTAGGGTTCTTGAAGAAACCCTCGCCTCTACAAGCCAGGATAAGTGAAAACACTTATGGTCTTAGCTTAATTCAACCATGAAAGATTAGAAAAACAAGTTATTCATGCTTAATTGTAAGTACATGGAAGAATAATTACACAAGCTAACTGCTTATTTTTCTTTGTTATTAAAAGACTTCTCTCTTCTTTTTTGGTTTAAGTGTGAAGAAAAGTTCAAGTTCTTGAAGAATTCAAGCTAAAGGGATAAATTACAGGAATTGAGGTAAGGTGACTACTCCATTTATTTGTCCTTCTTATGTATGAATTTAGGTGAAGACTTATGGATGTATTGTTATTAAGAACTCAGGGAATGAGTTCAATATTTGGTTGCTATGACAAAGGAAATTTGACACTGTTTTATTGACTATTTTATTTGTATATGTTGGGGATTATCGTGTTGATGTTGGGGAAAGGTATGAGTATTCTATGTTGAAATATAGAAGAAAGGGTATAGTGGTACGCCACCGAACTAAATGTCGTATATGTTTATTGCTTATTCTACTTTGTACATTGTTTTGAGAGTGTAATGAAGCCTAAGTAGTTTTGGGCATATTATAGGAAGTTGTATGCAATGTGGAGTAATAGGAAGACAAAGGGTTAAAACAACACCCTCAATTTGATAATTTATGGTCATATTGTTGGCTACTATTTTGGTGAAGTTAAGTAGCACAAATATGTTGGTAGCTAATAATACTAGTTTTACCAAATACTTTATGTTAGATAAGTAATCCAAAAGGAAGGAAGTTAATTTGGGTTAATATCGGAGTTGTACAACAAAGTATGTAAGGCATACTTTATTTTGTATTCTATGGCATGAAATCCAACACTTGTGTTACAAAATAAGCTTCTAAAGTTCTCTTATAGCAAATAAGACATAGTGAAACCACATGATCTCCAACGTAGTTAATGACCTTGACCCTACTCTCTAGTGTCACGACCCAAACTAGGCCTGGCCGTGATGGGTATCTCAAGTCCATCGAGGATCGAAGACCACCCCCTTTACCTAGCCAAATAGAACATAACACGCCTGACCATGGCTAAACTCCGAATATATAATAAGATAGAAAGTAATAAGTTCAAAGACATCTAAGAGTGTCAACATCAATACCCAATCCATGGTAAAATCCATAAAGCCTCTAACTAACCTAATATTAATAAAAGTCGGGACATGCCCTCGACAATAGCCCAAAAATAAATCCAAAGGAATGAGTCAATAACATAAAGAAACTCAAAACATGAAATGAGGTCTTTCGAAACATGGAAGCTCACCACTTCAATCTGACTCAATAGCTATCCCACGATCACCTAGTCACTACACAGAAAAAGTAAAAGTATTTTTAGTTCCTACATTGCGTAGGGATACAACATCCGGAGATGGTTAGCGATTTGAGCGCTAGCATGTGACTCAGGGATAAGAGAACAAATAATACCATGATCAACAATTAAAAATCAATCAAAATCCAATACACATAACCGTATGCCAATACATATATATATATCACATACTGGGGTAGGGAAAAAAGCTTAGCATGAACTTTAAAAGTTTAGCCTGGGTTGCGTAGCTTGATCGTCATAAACTATCCCACGAGCTATGTGGGACCAGTGTCTTCCCCTAGTCGGGCCCTAGTGCGTGTTAGCCGCACAAACCGAAGATACCATAGAAGTCTGAGAAATCCTTGTACCATACGTCAACCATAATACAAATATATATATAGTGTTACATAATCACATGGTTAATTAGACCAACCCTTACAACGGCAAACGTGAGTTTCCAGCATCAGTCCTTCGGGACTCAAACCTTCATAACTAGCTATCACAACCACTATTAAGCCCAACTAAAAAATTTAGCACATAACCCATCTAATAGTTCAAGGAGTCAATCATTAAGGGTTTTAGTTATACCGACTATAGTTTGCAAGTGAATGTCATTAAGACAACACTTTGGGGAATCTTCGTACCCCAGACTCCATTATTAAAATCAACTTGGGGGATTCCTTGTACCCCACAAGGTTTTCAAGATCCACTTAAGGGAATCCTTGTACCCCACAAGGTTTTCAAAGTCATCCTTAACCATTTTTTAATTTATACTATACATTATTTTAAAGGAAATATATCAAGACAATTGATAAATCACATTCCAAAACCAATTATACAAGTGGGTTAGGGTTATTATAAATCTCAATACCAAAATCTAAGTATTTGGGGAATCCTGATACCCCTAAATTCTTTCACCATTCCCGTACACCCTAATAAGTGTACGAACCAACAATTCAATACATAATAAATCAATAGTTATCATGGGAAAAACATTCAAACAATTTATATTCGAACCCTAAACCCATCATTCAAAACCCAATATCAAACCATATGAGTAATAAACTAATTTTATGTCATTAAGAAAATTCCAGTGTAGGGAGAGAGATACATGCCTTAATTACCAAGAGATTTGAAGAAGAAACGATCCTTAGGGCCCTAGATGACCACTTCCTTGAAAACCTTAACTTTGTCTTGAATGGGGAATTTGATAGAGAAAAGGGAATGTTTGATATGTTAAGTGTTGAAAATAACCCTTCTTTAGTGCTTTATGGACGTGGGGTCTAAGTAGGGAGGGAGGGAAATTACCAAGATGCTTGTAAAGAAAAGCTGAGAATTCCATTGCCTAGTCATTACGGGTCACCCTACGACTCGTAACGTCTGGCTACGAGTTGTGACCCTAACTCGTAGTCAAGATAGAACCACCAAGTCCCTACACTGGTTACCTTATGAAAGGTACATTACTACTCGTAATGTGTCTATATGACTCTTTGATTCTAGTCGTAGTGACGTTAGAAGCATTGGGATAGTTCATTGGTTAGACTATTATTTAGACTATATGACTTGTAATGAGTCCTAACGATTCATGAGGTACAAGTCGTACTCAGAGTAGAACACTAGGAAAACATACTGGATAGGCTATGATTGGGGTCTCAAGACCTATATGGAAACCCTACAACTCATAAAAAGAGTCATAGTTAGGGCAGTAAGCTCAAAACTCAAGATTTTTAAGAGGCCAACACCTAGGTATTTCATCTAATGTGTTAAAACACCTCAATACATGTTTATTATCAAGTCTCCATGTCGAATTTCACAAGTAAGTCTCAGGAGTTCTCCTTTAAGTCATATAAGACCCATGTTCTATCTTTAGATCCTAAGTATTTCATTTATGTATAAACCTCTCCCTACGTTGTTGTTATTGGATTAAGTGTTTATTCATGTCTCTCTTACTAGTAGATTATTGTTCCAAAGATGAATTATGTCATGACCACCAAAGTAACAATCTTAAAGGTTAAGTAAACTAAGTAACACAAATTTGGTTATGTACGGGTGGCAGTTCAGGGGCATAAGCCTAGCATGGAATGATCCTGATCCCTTTATATGTAGGTGGTGGCTCAGGGATATAAACCTAGCATAGTCCAATCCCGATTTGTGTATTTACCACTGATCAGCTGGTCATTTGTATCATATGGTTTTCAAAGATTATAAATTAAGAAAGTTAAAATAAAGAAAATAATGTGATGCACATGATCCCTCAAGTATAGGTAGTGGTGGTCTAGTAGCACTATCTATAGACTTGTACGTGATTTCCTTTGAGCTCTTGTATTATGTATAATTATTGACATCCTTAATATTCAGTACATAATTTCATACTGAATCCTTCATAGAGACCTGCATTTCATGCCATAAGCACAAGTATTTCAGTTAATACCCCTCCCCAGTAGGAGTACAAGATATCCATCAGCTATTGGTGAACTCCAGGTTGATTTGAGGCTTTCCGAGTATGTTATATATGTTTTGGCATTGTACAGTAGTTAAGAGTAAGGTGTGGGTTTGTCCTAACCTTAACTAAGTTTATATATCTTTTAGAAGCTTTGTGGACCGATGTAAAGTTAAGCATGGTAGTGTCCTGTGTTTTAGATGTTGTGGCCCCAACAACCAAATCTTTTATAAATATATATAGTTTTGGACTTTCCTAAGTGGTTTGTCCCTATCGATGTTTTACATCCATATTTGACAGAACCTTTGGTTATCATAGTTATATATGTAAGAAGTACAAGGTTATAGTTGATGCTCTCTGGCTGTTACGGCTACGGGTGCCTGTCCGCCCCAATAGGATTTAAGGTGTGATATACAACCTCTACCTCTCATTGTCGATATTAAAGTAGGACAGAAAACATTTGTGGGGACAATCCTTGGCCAAATGGCCAACCTCATCACACACAAAGCAACCTCTACGACCCAAATCAATAGGGGAGATACGACTGATCTAGAACGACCAACTAAAGCTATTGAACCAAAAAAAACCATTACCCATACCCTACAAGGCTGCCTGCATAGGTCTGCCATGATATCCATAGAAGTTACTAAAATCTCTACCTCGAGGAGTGTGAACTCTAAACTTGCCCTAATGATGCTCTCTTGGAGCCTCCTTGAGACGCTCAAAAAATAGACTCAGTCATCTTTGCATAAGCCACTATACTTTGAAATGATGCGCCTGATACTACCATATGGGTAGTAGCAAGCTGAAGCAAAACATCTAACCCCTTCATAAACTTTTGAATTTTCTCAGACTCGGTGGTAATATTGGCATAAGAATATCTAGACAAGGTATAAAAAAGTGCCTCATACTCCATAACATTCAAGGAGCCCTTCTTTAGGTGCTCAAACTCATCTCTCATATGATCCCTTAGAGTGTAAGGCACAATCTTGTCCAAAACGACCTTAGCAAACTGATTCCAAGTCATCTCTGGAGAACCTAGAGGTCTGCAACTAACAAGTGACCTCCTCCAATCTCTGGTTGTATCTCTCGGCTAGTAGGTAGTGTAAGCAACTCCATGCGACTCAAGCAATCCAAGATTATGCAACTTATCCCTATAATTAATCAAGAACACATAGGCATCCTATCCCACATCACCACTGAACCTAAGAGGGCTCAAATGAGTGAATCTCTTAAACCATTTATGATCCTCAATAGACATAACTATACTCACAATAATAGGAGGCATAGTGAATCTGGCTGGCTAAGATCCCACCCGAGAAGGTAACGTAGATGAAGTCTAAACTCCTATTCTCGAAATACCATACTTGGATGCGGGCAAATAAGGAGGAACAACACTCGGAGTTTGTGGAGTACCATAAGTAAATGTCGGTAGCACTAGAGGATCCACACTAGAAATTAGAGGAACACCATAGGTAGCTCTAACACAGATGGAGGTACAATACTCAAAGATAGAGAAACGCCAGGTGCGCTCAAAGAAGAACCCCCCAAACAGGTCAACAGGCAAATCAATAACCCCTTCAAGACTAGGGTAGAAGAACTCTATGGAATTATAGTAGGCCCCATAGCTCTAGCATACTCAACCTAAGGCTGAAGGGAGAGCCCCCAAGTACCATATTATAAGGCTTCTAGAACCAAGATGAACTACACATATATAATAATAGTTGAAAAATACATAACAAAAAAACCATAAATCTCCAAAAGTCTGGTGTCACAGTGTAAGAATCAACTAAATACATCCCAAAATCAAAATATACAACAGATAGTCCAAAAAGAATCATAATCTATCTTAAAATATAGAATAAGACATAAACTAGATAAGAAGAGAAAGTAGTATCAACTTTGGAAGCATAGACCAACTACTACCTCAAAAACACTCCAGATATCACCTAAATCAATTACCGTGCAGCACACTCATACCTGAATCTGCATAAAAAGGCACAACAGGGATACGTACGGTCCACTTGTACTCAGTAGGTATTATAGGCCGACTAAGCAAAATAGAAATTAAGCATATGAAATACACACTATTGGCACGTCACCTTCAATCAGAAAATGTCCCAAACGTTATCCCATACTGTCTCTTAACAATTCTATAATATACACATGTACCAAAATACAAGACAAAAAAGAAGCACAATAAATAGATATCATATCAAGAACAAAAATACAACATAGAATGTACACGGTGTATGAATAGCAATGAATATAATGATGATGTATTTCACGAGGTTATCGCATAACCTCCATATACACCTATCGAGTTATGCTCCCGAGGTAGGACCAATGAGTGGTTCGTTAATCTATATACAATCAAATATCCAATACCAATTCAATATCCATAATTCTTCTATGACACATACACCAGTAAAGGGTTTTTAAAGATATCACCCTTTCTATTAGAAAAAAGCTAATATTTCCATTGTGGTACCAATGTTTCATGAATGTATATGATATGAGGATGTAATCCTCACAATCAACCAAAATGAGAATTTCCAAATCCAACCAATATACTAACCATGTGAGTCAAAATCCACTAAATATACCAACCACCCATGAATCCAATATTGACATGACCTGAACCAGGGCCTCATCGTATTGGGTATCTCAAGTCCAATCGAGATTGAAAACCACCCTCTATACACAATCTAACCAACCAATATACAACCCGTGCCAGATGAATTCCAAACATATAACAAGATAGAGTATTAAAATTTCAATAACTTTGGGGTAAGTCTAGAACCGAGACCAAACCACCCAAGTCATATTTTTTAAGCCAAACCAAACCGTAATATACCTAAGTTCACAGTTGTCCATACAAAGCCTCTAAGCAATGTCCAAGAATATCTAGTCGGGATATGCCCTCGACCATAGCCGAAAATAAATGTTAAGAGAATAGTAAAAGCATAAGATAAACCATAATATGAAATAGGCCCTCCGAAGAACGGAAGTTCACCACTTCAGTCTGACTCAAGTTGTCCCTGAATCACGAAGTCACTAAGAAAGATGTATGATAGTATGGCAGGTTCCTGCATTACAAGGGGATACAATGCCCGAAGATGGGTTAGCGTGTGAATGTCAGCATGTACTCAAGAGTAAGGATAAAATAATGCCATTATTCAAAATCAAAGTAAATAACCATATGAAATCACATACATATATATATATCATAATGGAAAAGGAAATCGGGTTTAACATGCATTTAAAATATTTAACGTGGGTTGTATAGCTTTACTGTCATATTTCACCCATGGGCTTTATGGGTCTAGTGTTACCCCCTAAATATGCCCCAATGCATGTAGATGCACAAACTGGAGATATCATAGGTGGCCGGGGATTCCCTTGTACCCTTCACCACCTATGATACATATCTATGTATATATACTTGAGGGATTCCCTTGTACCCCACAAGTACGTGGTTATCAAGACCAATCCTTATGTCGGCAAACATGAGTTTCTAGTGTCAACCTTTCGAACTCACATCTTCACGGCTAACTATCACAACCCCCATTACTACCTAATTAAAACCTTTAGCACATAATCAAACCACAAATTCCAGTAGTCAATTATTAAGGCATTATAAAGTGTATCGTCATATCGACTATAGCTTTCAAGCAATGTTACTAGCTAATACTTAAGGAATTCTCATGCACCCCAAAGGATTCTATTATTAAAATCACTTGGAGGATTCTCGTGTACCCGAAAAGGTTTTCCCTATGATACATATCTACGTGTATATACTTGAGGGATTCCCATGTACCCTACAAGTACGTGGTTATCAAGACCAATCCTCATGTCGGCAAACATGAGTTTCTAGTGTCAACCTGTCGGACTCACACCTTCACAGCTAGCTATCATAACCCCCATTACTACCTAATTAAAACCTTTAGCACATAACCAAACCATAAATTCCAGGAGTCAGTTATTAAGGCATTATAAAGTGGCATCGTTATATCGACTATAGCTTTCATGCAATGTTACTAGCCAACACTTTAGGGATTCTTATGCACCCCACAAGATTCCATTATTAAAATCACTTGGAGGATTCTCGTGTACCCCACAAGGTTTTAAATTAAACCAAAGCCACGTCCACCAAGGCCTTTCCAAACCAACCAAACCAATTTAGGTTCTATTACCATATTATGCAATGCAAAGATTTCAAGAGTAGTCAAACTATGTGGCAAAATCATTCTCATTGCTATTTTAACAAACATATTGAGGGCATATAGTTTCCAAAACGAAAACCAAGTGTCAATTTACCATTCTCATGCAACCACATGTCCTAACCATAATTCTAACATGAAAAAATAAGAAAACATGGGAAAACATTATCCAACCAAGAATAACCAAAACCCCCAACATATATTTCAAAACCAAATCAATACCATAATATTACCATGAAAACCATTCATTAAAACATGCTTTTAGTTGAACTAACAATGAGGGAGAAGTAACATGCCTGAGTTACGAAGATTCATGGAGAGATTTTGATCCTTAATCCTTTAGATAACCACCTTGAAAAAACCCTAACCTAATTTTCTTGAGAGGTTGTTAGAAAGAGTTTAGAGAGTATTTTTAATCTGCTAAAGTGTGCAAAGGATTACCAATTGGGGTAATAGGATGTAGGGTCTTAAGAGCTTGGGGTGGGAATTGTCCAAAATGCCCTCAGCTTAAAAGTTGTAGAGTGGTACCTTCAATATCATACAAGTGGTACCTTCCACTCGTACCTTAATCAAAAAGTTGGACACCTCATTCTGTCCAATATACGACTCCCCCACCTAACTTATACCATTACCATACGACTATTACCCTTTAAGTCATACCCTAAGCATAAATATCTAGGCTAGAAACTGGACATCATACGATTTAAATCCTACCTCTCGTATCATGTATATAAGGCTCATATGATGTCTTCTTATACCAAGAACAAAACTTGGCAAATATCACACTGACCAATATACAACTAGGGTCCTGGACCTATACCCACACCATACGTGTCAGGGTGTAAGTCGTGTGATGATCAGAAGGTTTAAAACTGAGGAAACTTTCAAGGGCCAAAACCCAGGGTGTTTCAAATATGGCCCAGAATTCAATAGAGTAAGATATACCAAAAATATGCCATTTGATACCACATAAATACCAACTTAGACAGTTTCCACCAAGAAAATAACCAATCATATAATTACAAGGCGAACAACATCATATAAGATCCCACACTGTCACACATAGCAAATAATGTCTCAAAACTACCAAATAAAATAACACAGGACCCTACACAGGAACAAAAAAATAATAAAGATATTTTTATGATTAGTTACCACTCTCGTAATATGATTTTTATACCAATATTTACTATCTAGCCCAATCTAAAGAAAGTTAAGTCATAACCTACCTCAAAAATCAAAAATCAATCAAAAATCCTTCAACCCGAAGCTTTATCCTCATGAATGGAACCAAAATCAACTAAAACATACAAATATAGAATCTAAGCGTCAAAAGGAAGCCAACGGTACCTATATTTTCCATCTTCAAGTCGGGATCAAAATGGACCTTTAAAATAAATTTTCAAAAAAAAAGGGTAAACCAAAATTTTAGTTCAAAAATATATTACTCACGATTAAAGAAAGCCATAGAAAAAAAACCCAAGTGAAAATGACTTTAAATTAGGGTTTAAATTGAAGAATTACTAATTTAGTCCTTCCGAGCCAAAATTTCAGAATTTCACTTTTGAATTCAAGTTTTAACAAGATTTAAATGACAAGAACCGAAAAAAAAATGAAAGGGATTTTGAGCTTACCCAAGCATAAAAATGGAAGAAATTCCCCAAAAACTCGAAACCCCAAGCTCCAAGTATCAAAAATGATTAAAAAAAATTACAAAAATGGGGTATAAATACCACCCAAGAATCGCTTAAGCGAACACCAAATTTCTTAAGTACACATCACTTAAGCGACCAGGTGTCGCTTTTGAAATACACACCTGGTCTGTAAGTGTCGCATAAGCTACCCGACTGTCACTTATGTGATAATTACTTAAGCGAGCTGATCGTCACTTGGACGGCACTTTTGCTGCCAAGCTAGGCACTTAAGTGACCAAAATGCCGCTTAAGTGGATGCACCTGCTGAGTGGTACGTGGATCAGCTGGAGACTTGGAGAATCTGTGGGCCCAGGGGATTCATCCTATGAACGCAAATGAACTATGATACCCTATCAAATTCGATGCTCCGAACTCAATGATGATATTTTCACAAAGTTGACCCCCAAAACTCAATTTCACAACTTTCAAATCGAGGGTAAAATGAGATTTAAAAGTTGTAAAACCACAACAACTATGTTACCAACCTAAAATCAACGTTCCAAATCTGTTGGCGTAGTTCGTTTTGCCATTCGATACACAGAACAACAAATATTGACTGAAATCTACTAATAAGCCTTTTAACCACCAAAAACTACAAACTCATAGAAATCACACAAAAATACATTAAGAATTATGTCAATTATCCCACACCCCAAAAATACCACAAAGTAATCATGGGGGGGATAAAATGATCAAATCATACAAAAATGAATAATTAGCAAAAATCACCAAAAATTATGTCATTACATCTAATCTGTTGGATTCAGCTTCTGATTTTATCCTAGCATTGTCACATGTTGTAATATGAATTCAACATATAAGTCACATGTTGTAACAGATAACTTATCTATTACAATAGATGACTTATCTGCTACAACAGATTATTCATTTTGTTGCAGCAGACGGCTTATCTATTAGATTAAGATTTTAATTATATCCCATCTTGGTCAGCTACTATAACATATATCCAACACGTAAGTTATCTGTTATAATAGATGATCCATCTGTTACAGCAAATGACTTATCTATTGGATTAAACGTCTATTTCTGAACATGTATCTAATAACTCATCTGTTATAATAAATGAGTCATTTATTAAACAAATTACTAATTTGTTGGAATCACTTAAGTCATATGTTGTAACAGATGACTTATCAATTATAATAAATGACTTACTTATTGGAACTACTTTAATAGTAGTGGAAACTATCCAACAACTATTATGAATGAATACAATAACTGTAGGATGCACTACTATAAATTATTGGAATAACACTCGATATACCTAGATGAAAAATTAAACTAAAAATTATTATTTAACTTACAAAAATCACTTATGAAGTAATGCCTAGTAATATTTGAACAATATTTAGTCCAAAAATTTGACCTAGAAGCAGTAGTAGCGACAACAACAAAAACAACAATGTCACAACAAACAGACGATGATGATGATGATGATGATGATGAAGAAGAAGAAGAAGAAGAAGAAAAGTAGAATCAATTATGAATAGTGATAATAGAGAAAAGGATTCAAAAACAAAGAGAGAGAAAAGAGAGCCAACAATTGCGTCCCTCTCCTCATCCACTTCATCTTCACTCTCATCATCTTAAATATTTATGTTTGCACCATCAAGTTGATCATTTAACATATATTGTTGGTATTCTACTAAATTTTTATTCTCTATTGATTTTTCAACCACATATACTCTTAAAATGCGGCTATCTACATCACTATGATAAGCATACAAACTAACTGATTCGCTTAAGTTAAAAGGTAGGACCTTTTGATTTTCAAAAGAGTTTTGCATGTAAGTGATAACAAGATCTTTTAGATGACAATTTGGTCCACAATAGTTGATAATTAACTTCACAAGTTCATTATACAAAATATCTCTTACGACAGTTATCTCTATGCTAAATAAACCAATTGTTCTTATCGATCTATTCACCCTGACAATCAACCCCTACTGTTATTAATTCCCGATTAATAGTACTTAAAGAAACTTTTAAAAAATTTAATAATAATAATAGTATAGTAAATTTGAGTGGCTATATAAAACAACAAAATTATATGCATTATCATTGTCCCAACAAGTGACTTATCTGTTGGTCATCTATTGCAATAGATAACTAATCCATTGGATTCAACTTTTGATTTTAATCCCAGTATTGTCATCTATTGTAACATGAATCTAATAGGTAAATCACATATTGCAATAGATGACTTATTTATTACAACAGATGACTCATCTATTGTAATAAATAACTTATCTATTGAAACAGATGATTCATATGTTACAATAGATGACATATCTACTGGATTAAGCTTCTGATTCTATCTCAGCTTGGTTGGCTACTATAACATATATCTAACAGATAAGTCATTTGTTACAATAGATTTCTTATCTGTTGGATCCACCTAAGATACATATTGCAACAGATGACTTATCTATTGCAACAAATGACTTACTTGTTAGAACTATTTTACAATAGTCAAAATTATCCAACATTTATTGTACATGAATACAACAACTGTTGGATACACTATGTAAATTATTAGGAAAACACTCGGTATATTAAGATAAAAAATTAAACCAAAAATCATTATTTTACTAACCAAAAAACACTTATGAAGTAACGTCCAGTAATATTTGAACAAAATATAGTTCAAAAATTTGATCAAGTAGCAACAATATTAGAAACAACAAAAACAACAATGTCACCATAAGTAAAAGAAGAAGAACAAAAACAATAACAATAATGCATAATGATAATGGAGAAAAGCATCCAAAAGCAAAGAGAGAGGAAAGAAAGGGCACAGCTGCACCCCCTCCCCCCTAGATAAGCATCACTAAGATAAGCATACAAATGATTTTGTTCGCTTATGTTAAAAGGTAGGACCTTCTGGTTTTCAAAAGAGTTGGGCATGTAAGTGATGGCAAGATCTTTCAAGTGGCAATTTAGTCCATAACAGTTGATGATTAAGTTCACAAAATCATCATACAAAATATCTCTTAGGAAAGTCATCTTTATTATTTCTAACATGTCCCCATCCTTTCAATGCTAAATAAACTAATTGTTCTTCTCGATCTATTCACCCTGACAATCAACCCCTTCTATTATTGATTCCTCTATTAATAGTACTTAAAGAAACTTTTAAAAAATTTAATAGTATAGTAAATATAAGTGGCTATATACAACAACAAAATTATATGCACTATCATTGTCAGAATAAGTAACCAATCTGTTAGTCATCCGTTGCAACAGATAAGTAATCTATTAGATTCAACTTCTGATTCTATCCCAGAATTGTCATATATTGTAACATAAATTCAATAGGTAAGTCATATATTGCAATAGATGACTCATCTATTTCAACAAATAACTCATCTGTTGTAACAGATAACTCATATATTACAACAAATGACTTATCTATTGAATTAAGCTTCTGATACTATCTCAGATTGGTCGGCTACTAACATGTATTCAATAGGTAAGTCATCTGTTGCAACAGATTTATTATCTGTTGGATCAACTTAAGAAATATGTTGTAATATATGACATGTCTAGTGCAACAAATGACTTACTTATTGGAACTATTTTACAATAGTCAAAATTATCCAACAATTGTTGTAGATAAATACAACAACTGTTGGATACACTACAATAAATTGTTGGAAAAACACTCGATATACCAAGATAAAAAATTAAACTTAAAATCATTATTTTACTTACCAAAATCACTTATGAAGTAACGTCCAGTGATATTTAAGCAAAATATAGTCCAAAAATTTGAGCAAGTAGCAACAGTATTAGCAGCAATAGAAACAACAATGTCTCGATAAGTAAAAGACAATGATGATAATGATAATGAAGAAAATAAAACAACAATAATAATAAATAACGATAATGGAGAAAAGCAACCAAAAGCAAAAAAAAGAGAAGAGAGCGTGCAGCTGCGCCCCCCCCCCCCCCCCCCCCCCAAGATAAGCATCACTAAGATAAGCATACAAACAGACTTTTTCACTCATGTTAAAAGGTAAGACCTTCTGATTTTCAGAAGATTTATGCATGTATGTGATGACAAGATCGTTCAGTTCAAAATTTAGTCCACAACAGTTAATGATTAAGTTCACAAAATCATCATACAAAATATCTCTTAGGACAATCATCTCTATCATTTCTAACATGTCCCCATTCTTTCAAGGCTAAATAAACCAATTGTTTTTCTTGATCTATCCACTCTGACAATCAACCCCTTCTGTTATTGATTCCTCTACTAATAGTACTTAAAGAAACTTTTAAAAAAATTAATAATAATAGTATAGTAAATTTGAGTGGCTAAATACAACAACAAAATTATATGCACTATCATTGTCCGAACAAGTAACTCATCTATTAGTCATCCATTGCAATAGGTAACTAATCTGTCGGATTCAACTTTTGATAATATCCCAATATTGTCATCTATTGTAACATGAATTCAACATGTAAGTCATATATTGAAATACATGACTTATTTATTACGATAGATGACTTATCTATTACAACAAATAATCTATTTGTTGCAACAGATAACTCATATATTACAACAAATGACTTATCTATTGGATTAAGCTTTTGATTCTATCTCAGATTGGTCGGCTACTATAACATGTATTCAACAGGTAAGTCATCTGTTGCAACAGATTTCTTATCTGTTGGATCCACATAAGACATATGTTGCAACATATGACTTATCTTTTGCAACAAATGACTTACCTGTTGGAACTATTTTACAATAGTCGAAATTATCCAACAATTGTTGAAGATAAATACAACAACTGTAGGATACACTACTATAAATTATTGGAAAAACACTCGATATACTAAGATATGAGTCATTTGTTATAAGATATGAGTCATTTGTTGTAATATATGAGTTATCTATTGCAATAGTGATATTTAAACAAAACATAGTCCAAAAATTTGATCAAGTAGCAACAGTGTTAGCAACAACAAAAACAACAATGTCACGATAAGTAAAAGACGATGATGATGATGATGATAATAAAGAAGAAAAACAAAAACAATAATACATAACGATAATGGAGAAAAATATCTAAAAACGAAGAAAGAGAAAAGGGAGCACGCAGCTGTGTCCCCTCTAAGATAAGCATCACTAATATAAGCATGCAAACGGACTTGTTCGCTTATGATAAAAGGTAGGACCTTCTGATTTTCAAATGATTTGTGCCTGTAAGTGATAACAAGATCTTTCAGTTTGCAATTTAGTCCACAACAGTTGATGATTAAGTTCACAAAATTATCATATAAAATATCTCTTAAGACATTCATCTCTATTATTTCTAACATGTCCCCATCCTTTTAAGGATAAATAAACCAATTGTTCATCTCGATCTATTCACCCTAACAACCAACCCTTTCTATTTTTCATTCCTCTATTAATAGTAATTAAAGAAACTTTTAAAAAATTTAATAATAATAGTATAGTAAATTTGAGTGGCTATATACAACAATAAAATTATATGCACTATCATTGTCAGAACAAGTAACCCACCTGTTGGTCATCCGTTGCAACAGATAACTAATTTGTTGGATTTAACTTCTGATTTCATCCCAGAATTGTCATCTATTGTGACATGAATTCAATAGGTAAGTCATATATTGCAATAGATGACTTATTTATTACTATAGATTACTCAACTATTGCAACAAATAACTCATCTGTTGCAACAGATAACTCATATATTACAACAAATCACTTATCTGTTGGATTAAGCTTTTGATACTATCTCGGATTGGTCGGCTACTATAACATGTATTCAAAAGGTAAGTCATCTGTTGCAACAGATTTCTTATCTGTTGGATCTACTTAAGACATATGTAGCAACATATGACTTATCTATTGTAACAAATGACTTACTTGTTGGAACTATTTTACAATAGTCGAAATTGTCCAACAATTGTTGTAGATAAATACAACAACTATTGGATACACTACTATAAATTATTGTAAATACACTCTATATACTAAAATAAAATATTGATCTTAAAATCACTATTTTACTTACCAAAATCACTTATGAAATAACATCCAGTGATATTTAAACAAAACATAGTCCACAAAATTGATCAAGTAGCAACAATATTAGCAGTAAAAAAAATAACAATATCACGATGTGTAAAAAATGATGATGATGATGATAATGAAGAAGAAAAACAATAATAATAATAATAATAATAATAATGATAATAATAATAATAATACATAATGATAATGGAGAAAAGCATCTAAAAAAAAAGAAAGAGGGAAGAGAGCGCGCAGCTGCGCCCCCCTAAGACAAGCATCACTAAGATAAGCATACAAACGGACTTTTTCACTTATGTTAAAAGGTAAGACCTTCTGATTTTCATAAGATTTGTTCATATAAGTAATGACAAGATCTTTCAGTTCGCAATTTAATCTACAATAGTTGCTGATTAAGTTCACAAAATCACCATACAAAATATCTCTTCGGACAGTCATCTCTATTATTTCTAACATTTCCCTGTTCTTTCAATGCTAAATAAGCCAATTTTTCTCCTCGATCTATTCACCCTGACAATCAACCCCTTCTATTATTGATTCCTCTACTAATAGTACTTAAAGAAACTTTTAAAAAAATTAAAACTAATCCGTTAGATTCAACTTCTTATTATATCCCAGTATTGTCATCTATTGTAACATAAATTCAATAGGTAAGTCACATAATACAATAGATGACTTATTTATTACAATAGATGACTTATTTATTGCAACAAATAACTCATTTGTTGCAATAGATAACTCATATATTACATCGAATGACTTATCTGTTGAATTAATCTTCTGATTCTATCTCAATCTGGTTTGCTGCTATAACATGGATTCAACAAGTAAGTCATTTCTTACAACAGATTTCTTATCTGTTGGATACACTTAAGACTTATGTTGCAACTTATGACATATCTATTGCAACAAATGACTTACTTGTTGAAACTATTTTACAATAGGCGAAATTATCCAACAATTGTTGTAGATGAAAACAACAACTGTTGGATACACTATAATAAATTGTTGGAAAAACACTCGATATACCCATATAAAATATTGAACTTAAAATTATAATTTTACTTACCGAAATAACTTATGAAGTAACATTCAGTGATATTTGAACAAAGCATAGTCCAAAAATTTGATCAAGTAGCAATAGTGTTAGCAACAATAAAAATACCAATGTCACGATAAGTAAACGACGATGATAATGATGATAATAAAGAAGAAAAACAATAACAATAATAGATAATGATAATGGAGAAAAATATCCAAAAGCGAAGAAAAAGGAAAGAGAGTGTGCAGCTGTGCCTCCCTAAGATAAGCATCACTAAGATAAGCATGCAAACGGACTTGTTCGCTTATGTTAAAAGGTAGGACTTTCTGATTATCAAATGATTTGTGCATGTAAGTTATGACAAGATCTTTCAGTTTGTAATTTAGTTCACAACAGTTGATGATTAAGTTAACAAAATCATAATACAAACTATCTCTTAGGACAGTCATCTCTATCATTTTTAACATGTCCCCATCCATTCAATGCTAAATAAACCAATTGTTCTTCTAGATCTATTCACCTTGACAATCAACCTCTACTGTTATTGATTCCTCTATTTATAGTAATTAAAGAAACTTGTAAAAAAATTTAATAAAAAGGGTATAGTAAATTTGAGTGGCTATATACAACAACAAAACTACATGCACTATTATTGTCCCAACAAGTAACTCATCTGTTGGTCATCTATTACAACAGATAACCAAACTGTTGTAATACCCCAGAAAATTTTTCGTTGAAATTTTGTGCTTAAACGTGTTGGGTTCTATCTTCTAGAATGAATTATAAATTTTTCGTGCAGAATATCTTAGATTATGACCCACCATTGCGTAGACTATCAAGTAAGCTTTCCAACGATATAAACATTCCAATCGAATCGTGAATAGTAGTGAACAGTAAAACATGCAGGAAAAGTTACTGAGGCCTGGCGTATTTTTTCTCTAACTTTAACTGATCATAACTCCTTGTACGTAATGACCTGGTGATCTACTATATATCAACAGAAAGTTCTGTGAGTCCTCTTCCAATGAAATTGGTTTCATCCAATTTGTCTATCAGAGCAAAAAGTTATGGTTGATCTACTTCAGCCTATCAAAAGTGAATTTTTGGGTTAACTGCAAACGATCATAACTCTTCGTACACAATGATCTGGGTGAGATACTATATATCAATGGAAAGATATAAGAGTCCTCTTTCTAATGAAATTAGTTTCATCTAATTTGGTTATCAGAGTAAAACGTTATGGTTGATCTACTTCAAACTATCAAAACAGTCCACCAAAGGACAGATTTGAGAATTATTTAATTTTTAGAGGCGTTTTGGTCATTCCCTCTCACCCAAATTCCATCCAAACCCTATATTAAAGCCTATTATAAGCATTATATGTTATATTTCATCAAATTTCCGCAAAAAGAAAATCCTAAGCTCCTACATCCAACTTCAAAAACCTCCAAAGTTCACCATTAATTCTGCAAATTTATTCAAGATTCCAAGTTCCTAGTTCAAGAACTCCAAGAACCATCATTCAAAGGCACGATTAACATCTCAAAAATGAGTATTGATCTAAAGTTCATCATTCAAGGTATATGGGGTTTTTCAATAAGAACTCTCTTTCATTCTTGTGCCCAAAAGTAATTTTCTTTACAAAGGCATAATTTTTATTTGATTTTTTATGAATTTGAAGCATGAACCCATATCTTATGATGATTATTATGAAATCTTGATATTTATGATTTTGAAAGATGAATTTACATGTGTGGAGATATAAAGCATGAATCTTAAATGATATTTATCATGATTTTAATATTTGGGGTCGTGAATCCCCATTAGAAATTATGTTTTTTTAGAAAGTATGTGTTATAAGCACGTTGATGTTAAATATTTGATATATTTAGAATGATTTGACCTTTTGGTCTTTATGGAGTTGTTTTGAACTCGAGTGTGAAAGAAATCCACAACGTGGTTGATTTTGATAGATGGAAAGCATGATGGCTCCCGATGTATATTTATATGTTACTAAAATTATTTTGTTATGGATTATCTTTGAAATAATCTGATCTAAGTTTGGGAGAAATCTTTAGCACCGAGTAGGAGATATAAAGCGACCTTACTTCCTTAGAACTACGTGCCTCCGTAGGAGTGAACCTGAGGCTGATTTATATAGTGATCACTAGTTTGTGTGGATTTGATATCGATAGTCCTACTCTAATGGCAAGGATAAGATGGCTCTCCCCAACTTAGGTTGTATGTTGGACTCTATGTAGCTCACATAGTTTATGTCGGTTATAGGATCTCCCAGTGTGTGTGTGTTTCATTTTATCTATGATGAATGGTAAAGTGATTCGAAAGTGAAATTGTGAAACTAATTCTTTTGAAAGATTTAAATATTTTTACATTATGAGAATTGATATTCTTGATGAACTGAAAGTGATTAACAAATTATATGATGACTCACATATGTTATTGTACTTATTTCATCCTCTCATAACTATGATGATTTTCTTCGAGCTATGTGAGTCTTTCATACATCCTGCATATTTCTTATAAATATTTATGATGATGATGTTTATACAACTGCATACACCCTCATCTACTCGGTTTCTTTCTATGGTACTGACCCACATCTTTGGATGTGGGCTGCATTTTCTCAGAATGTAGGTTTAGGTGCTCAATTCCAAGTTCGACAGTGATTCTTCAGGCACGCTGTTCTATATCCTCTATTGTGGTGAGTCCTCATGTTCTGAGGACGTGATGTCTGATGTTGGTTTCACAAAATCATTTACATTTGATAATTGAGTATGAGTCAGTTGGGGCATGTCTCAATGGCTCGTTGGTTTTATTGATTTTCTTAGAGGCTTATCAGACTAGTATAGATGTTGGGAGTTGACTAATAAGTCATATTTTGTTATCTTTCTGAAATTCTTTTATTCTAGGACGATGATTACTTTGTTGATATTTGAGGGTTATTTATGGAAGCTTGGGGCTACTCATAGCCTCAAGCACCGTGTGACGCTTTGGGACCCATTTTCTGGAGCGTTACAAACTTGGTATCAGAGCCTAAGTTTTTAAGGTGTCCTAGGGAGTCTGACAAGTCATGTTAAGTAGAGTCTTGATCATCGGTGTGTAGCGCGCCACATCTATGAGCATGAAGCTACAAGATGTTTTAGGAAAAAGTGTGATTCTATCTTTCAGAAGTCTATCGTGCTTAAAGTGTCTCTCTCTGCTATTGATTCGTGCTCTGCTCTTTTAGAAATATGTCTTCACATCGAGTGAGAAGAAACAATGATGGTCAGCAACCTCAACCCACTGACCCATTGAATGAAAATGTGTCTCATGCTGAATTTTGGGCAGCCTTTCAGGCGCTAGCCCAAGTTGTTACTACAAATGTTCAGGCCAACCCGGCCCTAACTCCACAGCAGCAGGGAGGTGATTCAGTTGCTGCTAGGATCCGTGACTTCATGCGGATGAATCCACCGAAATTCTATGGGTCCAAGTCTGATGAGGATCTACGGTTATTTTTAGAGAATATGCGGAAGGTTACTCAAGTGATGCATGTATCTGAGGAACATAGTATGGAGTTGGCTACGCATAGGTTGAAAGACCTTGCTTATAACTGGGTTGTTGCTTGGAGGAAAGGTAGAGGTGAGGGAGCTATCCCTACTACTTGGCAAGAGTTTCAGGATGCATTCCTAGATAAGTTTTTCCCTTTGGAGATGAGAGAGGCAAAGGTGGAAGAGTTTATGAACTTGCGACAGCGCTCTATGACTGTTAGGGAGTACTGTCTAAAGTTTAATCAGTTGGCCAAGTATGCTCCTGATTTAGTGGCTGATAATTGGGCTAGTATGAGTAAGTTTGTAACTGGAGTGTCTAGTTATATGGCTAAGGAGTGTAGGTCTGCTATGCTGAATAGTGAGATAAATCTTTCTAGGCTGATGACTCATGCCTAAAATATTGAGGCGGACAAAATTATGGAGAGAGATAGAATGAGAGGGAATAAGAGAGCTAGGTTTGAGTAGCACGAATAGGGTCAGACTAGATCATAGGAAGGGAGTCACCCTCAGTATCAGGATCGTTCGTCTATGCCAGCACCGTTATCTGCTAGTGCTCTCGTGCTTAAAGGTAGGCAGGATCAAGTTAGCAGGTCATATGCATCCAGGTCCCAGTACAGTACTGGCAGTAAGCCAAATTACCCCCTTTGTCCTAAGTGTGGTAGGGCTCATTCGGGTGAGTGTTGGGGTGAGAAGAGGGATTGTTTTTGGTGTGGTGACATGGGTTGTAGAGTTAGAGATTGTCCACAGGATAGACAAGGGCGTCGTGACTATCGCCCTCAAACCCAGACTCAGACTGTTAGTGCTCCAGTTCCAGTGACTTACCCAGCCCCTGCTTAGGGCGCCTCTTCTAGCAATGGTGGCGAGCAGCGCCAGAATAGATTCTATGCTTTACCGTCCTGCCAGGAACAGAAAGACTCTCCCAATGTTGTTACTGGTATGCTTCGTATATTTCAATTTGATGTGTATACTTTTTTGGATTCTGGATCCAATTTTTCATATGCTATACCTTTGATTGCTGTGAAATTTCATATGGTATTAGAGCTGATCCCCAAAAGACAAAAGCTGTTAGAAATTAGCCTAGACTTATTTCTCCGATTGATATCCAAAGTTTCTTGGGTTTAGCTGGCTATTACCGCCATTTTGTTGAGGGTTTCTCCTCTATAGCATCTCTTATGACTCAGTTGACTCAAAAGAAAGTGAAGTTCTTGTGGTCCGAATCTTGTGAGAAGAGTTTTCAAGAGTTGAAGACTCGACTCACTTCAGCCCCTGTTTTGACTTTTCCTGATGGTGTTGATGGTTTTATGGTGTACTGTGATTCTTTAAGAGTTGGGTTGGGTTGCGTATTGATGCAGAAGGGTAAGGTGATAGCTTATGCTTCTAGACAGTTGAAACCCCATGAGAAAAATTACCCCACTCATGACCTTGAGTTGGCAGCTGTTGTGTTTTCTTTGGAAATCTAGAGACATTATTTGTATGGTGTCCATGTTGATGTTTTCACTGATCATAAGAGTCTGAAGTATGTGTTTACCCAGAGTGAATTAAATCTTAGGCAGAGACGATAGTTAGAATTGTTAAAGGACTATGATATGAGTGTGTTGTACCATCCGGGCAAGGCCAATATTGTGGTGCATGCCCTAAGTATAGTGTCCATGGGTAGTGTTTCGCATGTGGTAGAAGGTAAGAAAGAGTTGGCTCGTGATGTACATCGTTTGGCTAGATTGGGGGTTAGGTTGGTTGACTCTGCTGAAGGTAGTATAGGGGTTCAGAGTAGTTCCGAATCCTCCTTGGTGTCGGAAGTAAAGGAAAAGCAATACTTAGATGCTAGTTTGGTCAGACTGAAGGAGTCAGTTAAGGACCAAAAAGTAGAGGTTTTCTTCCAAGAGGAAAATAGTATGTTGAGATTGTAGGGTAGATTATGTGTCCCTAATGTTGATGATCTGAGACAGAGAATTATGGCTGAAGCGCACGGGGCGCGATATTCTATTCATCCAGGTGCCACCAACATGTACCAAGACTTGCGGGGAATCTATTGGTGGAGTGGCATGAAGAAAGATATAGCAGAGTTTGTAGCTAATTATGCAACATGCCAACAGGTTAAGGTTGAACACCAAAGACCTGGTGGTATGATGCAAGAGTTTAGTATTCCCACCTGGAAGTGGGAAGAGATAAATATGGACTTCGTGATTGGTTTACCTTCTTTCCGACGCCATCATGATTCCATTTGGGTTGTGGTTGATAAGTTGAAGAAGTCTGCTCATTTCTTGCCTGTTCATACTTCATATACTGCTGAGGATTATGCTAGATTGTATATCCGAGAGCTAGTCAGACTGCATGGAGTTCCCTTGTCTATCATTTCGGATAGGGGTACTCAATTCACTTCGCAATTTTGGAAAGCTTTTCAGAAGGGTCTTGGTACCCAAGTGCTTTTGAGTTCTGCTTTTTATCTGTAGACCGATGGTCAGGCTGAGCGGACCATCCAGATATTAGAGGATATGTTGAGAGCTTGTGCACTTGACTTTAAGGGAAGTTTGGATGATCACTTACCGTTGATAGAATTTGCTTATAATAACAGCTTTCACTCTAGTATTGGCAAGGCTCCATTTGAAGCCTTGTATGGGAGGAAGTGTAGATCACCCATAGGTTGGTTCGAGGTGGGTGAAGCGGCTGTGCGTGGTCCTGATTCGGTATTCGAGGCTATGGATAAAGTTAAGTTGATTAGGGAAAGGTTGAAAACTGCACAGAGTCATCAGAAGTCATATGCGGATGTTAGAAGGAGAAACCTTGAGTTTAAGTTAGTGACCTAGTGTATCTAAAAATTTCACCCATGAGGGGGGTGAAGAGATTCGGAAAGAAGGGGAAGCTTAGTCCCCGTTATGCTGGTCCTTACAAAATTCTTAGTCGTGTTGGTAAAGTAGCTTATGAGGTTGAGTTGCCTTCCGAGTTGTCCTCTGTTTATCTAATATTCCATGTCTCCATGCTTATAAAGCATATTAGCGATGTTGTGGTAGTGGATTCCTCTGTGAGTGCTGACATTCAAGAAAATCTTTCTTTTGATGAGATTCCTGTTGAGATTCTTGATTTCAGTGTCCGAAGACTAAGGAATAAAGAAGTTCCCTTGGTCAAGGTGTTGTGGCGAAACTAATCTGTTGAGGGTGCAACTTGGGAAGCTGAGGCGGATATGCGATCCAAGTACCTGCACCACTTTTCCATGAACTTTGATAAAGCCAAAGGTGCCGTCCTTTCCTAAATCATGCACTTTTGATAAAATTTGCAGCAGTTCAGCTGTCATTTATTGTGGTCAACTGTAGTTTCTTGAATTTATACATTCTATGTTGCATTCGAAGTAAGAAATAATGTGGTGATGAGTCTAAAAATGGTTTCAGCTTTATGCTCGATTCCCTACCTAATCTTGGCATGTCTAGCATCATTCAAGGATGAATGTTTCCAAGGGAGGGATGATGTAATACCCCAAGAAATTTTTCATTGAAATTTTGTATGTAAACGTGTTGGGTTCTATCTTCTAGAATGAATTATAAGTTTTTTGTGCAGAATGTCTTAGATTATGACCAACTATTGCGTAGAGTATTGAATAAGCTTTCCAACAATATGTGGATCATCCAAAATGGACACCCGAGCGACGACTTATGAACATTCTGATCGAACCGTGAATAGTAGTGAACAGTAAAAAGTGCAGGAAAAAGTACTGAGGCCTGGCGTATTTTTGCTCCAACTTTAAAAGATCATAAATCCTTGAACATAATGATCTGGGTGATCTACTATATCAACGAAAGCTCTGCGATTCCTCTTTCCAATAAAATTAGTTTCATCCAATTTGTCTATCGGAGCAAAAAGTTATGGTCGATCTACTTCAGCCTATCAAAAGCGAATTTTTGGATCAACTTCAAATGATCATAACTCTTCGTACACAATGATCTGGGTGAGATACTATATATCAACGGAAATATATGAGAGTCCTCTTTCTAATGAAATTGGTTTCACCCAATTTGGATATCGGAGTAAAACGTTATAGTTGATCTACTTCAAACTATTAAAACAGTCCACCAAAGGACAGATTCGAGAATTATTTGATTTTTAGGGCATTTTGGTCATTCCCCCTCACCCAAAATCTATCCAAACCCTATATTAAAGCCTATTAGAAGCATTATATGTTATATTTTATAAAATTTCCTCAAAAAGAAAACCCTAAGCTCCTACATCCAACTTCAAAAGCCTCCAAAGTTCACCATTAATTCTGCAAATTTATTCAAGATTCCAAGTTCCTAGTTCAAGAACTCCAAACCATCATTCAAAGGCACGATTAACATCTCAAAAATGAGTATCAATCTAAAGTTCATCATTCAAGGTATGTGGGGGTTTTCAACAAGAACTCTCTTTTATTCTTGTGCCCAAAAGTAATTTTCTTTACAAAGGCATGATTTTTATTTGATTTTTTATGAATTTGAAGCATGAACCCATATCTTATGATGATTATTATGAAATCTTGATGTTTATGATTTTGAAAGATGAATTTACATATGTGGAGATATAAAGCAAGAATCTTGAATGATATTTATCATGATTTTGATATTTGGGGTCGTGAATTCCCATTGGAAATTGTATTTTTTTTTTAGAAAGTGTGTGTTATAAGCACGTTGATGTTGAATATTTAAGATATTTTGAATGATTTGACCTTTTGATCTTAATGGAGTCATTTTAAACTCGAGTGTGAAAGAAATTCACGATGTGGTTGATTTTGATAGATGGGAAGCATGATGGCTCCCGATGTATATTTATATGTTACTGAAATTGTTTTGTTGTGGATTGTCTTTGAAGTAATCTGAGCTAAGTCCGGGAGAAATCTTTAACACCGAGTGGGAGGTATAAAGCGACCTTACTTCCCTAGAACTACGTGCCCCTGTAGGAGTGAGCCTAAGGCTGATTTATATAGTGATCACTAGTTTGTATGGATTTGATATCGATAGTCCTACTCCGATGGTAAGTACAAGACGGCTCTCCCCAACTTGGGTTGTACGTTGGACTCCATGTAGCTCACATAGTTTATGTCGGTTATAGGATCTCCCAGTGTGTGTGTGTTTCTTTGTGTCTATGGCGAATGGTGAAGTGATTTAAAAGTTGAATTGTGAAAGTTATTCTTTCGAAAGATTTAAATGATATTTACATTATGAGAATTGATATTCTTGATGAACTAAAAGTGATTGACAAATTATATGATGACTCACATATGTTATTGTACTTATTTCATCCTCTCATGATTATGATGATTTTCTTCGGGCTATGTGAGTCTTTCATACATCCTGCATATTTCTTATAAATATTTATGATGATGATGTTTATACAACTGTATACACCCTCATATACTCAGTTTCTTTCCATGGTACTGGCCCACATCTTCGGATGTGGGCTGCATTTTCTCGAAATATAGGTTTAGGTGCTCAATTCCAGGTTCGACAGTGATTCTTTGGGCATGTTGTTCTGCATCCTCTATTGTGGTGAGTCCTCATGTTCCGAGGACGTAATGTCTGATGTTGGTTTCACGGAATCGTTTACATTTGATAACTGAGTATGAGTCAGTTGGGGCATGTCTTAATGGCTCGCTGGTTTTATTGATTTTCTTAGAGGCTTGACAGACTAGTATAGATATTGGGAGTTGACTAATAAATCGTATTTTGTTATCTTTCTGAAATTCTTTTATTCTTGGACGATGATTACTCTATTGATCTTTGAGGGTTATTTATGGAAACCCCGTTGATTTGTGTTAAACTGAATAAAAATGGCTCAAAGGTTTAGCTTGGGGCTACTCGTAGCCTCAAGCACCGCGTGACGCTCTGGGACTCGTTTTTCAGGGCGTTACATCTGTTGGATTCAACTTCTAATTATATCCCAGTATTATCATCTATTGTAATATGAGTCCAACAGATAAATCACACATTGCAATAGATGACTTATTTATTACAATAGATGACTCATCGATTGCAACAAATAACTCATCTATTACAACATATAACTTATATATTACAATAGATGACTTATCTGTTGGATTAAGCTTCTGATTCTGTCTCAGCTTGATCGGCTGCTATAACATGTATCCAAGAGGTAAGTCATCTGTTGCAATAGATTTCTTAGCTGTTAGATCCACTTAAGACATTTATTGCAATAGATTACTTATCTGTTGCAACAAATGACTTGTTAGAATTATTTTACAATAGTCAAAAGTATCCAACAATTATTGTAGATGAATACAACAATTGTTGAATACACTACTGTAAATTGTTGGAAAAACTCTCAATATACCCTGATAAAAAATTGAACTAAAAATTATTATTTTACTTATCAAAATCACTTATGAAGTAACGTCCAGTGATATTTGAAAAAAATATAGTCCAAAAATTTGATTAAGTAGCAATAATATTAATAGCAACAATAACAACAATGTCACGGTAAGTAAAAAAAAAGATGATGATAATGCAGAAGAAAAAAAACAACAACAATGCATAACGATAAAGGAGAAAAGCATCTAAAAGCAAAGAGAGAGGAAAAAGAGTGTGCAGTTGCGCCCCCCTCCATGATATTTGAGAAAAATATAGTCCAAAAATTTGATCAAGTAGAAACAATATTAGCAGCAACAAAAACAACAATGTCACGATAAGTAAAAGAAGAAGGAGATAATGATAATGAAGAAGAAAAACAACAATAATAATGCATAATGATAATGGAGAAAAGCAACCAAAAGCGAAGAGAGAGGAAAAAAAGCATGTGGCTGCCTCCCCTCCCCCCTCCCCCCCATTTTCACATATTGCAATAGATTTCTTATCTATTGTATCAACTTAAGACATATGTTGCAACAGATGACTTATCTATTACAACAAATGATTACTTGTTGGAACTATTTTACAACAGTCGAAATTATCCAACAATTGTTGTACAGGAATACAACAACTGTTGGATACACTACTATAAATTATTAGAAAAATGCTCGATATATCGAGATAAAAAATTAAATTAAAATCATTATTTTACCTACCAAAATCATTTATGAAGTAACGTCTAGTGTTATTTGAACAAAATATAGTCCAAAAATTTGATCTAATAGCAACAGTATTAACAACCACAATAATAACAATGTCACGATAAGTAAAAAAAGAAGAATAAAAACAATAACAATAATGCATAATGATAATAGAGGAAAACATCCAAAAGAGAAGAGAGAAAAAAGAGAGCACACAGCTGCGCCCCCCCCCCCCTCCCCCAAGATAAGCATGCAAATGAACTTGTTCGCTTATGTTAAAAGGTAGGACCTTCTGGTTTTCAAAAGAGTTGTGCATATAAGTGATGATAAGATCTTTCAGTTGGCAATTTAGTCCACAATAATTGATGATTAAGTTCAAAAAATCATCATAAAAAATATCTCTTAGGACAGTCATTCTATTATTTCTAACATGTCCCCATCCTTTCAATGCTAAATAAACCAATTGTTTTTCTCGATCTATTCATCCTGACAATCAACCCCTACTGTTATTGATTCCTCTATTAATAGTATTTAAAGAAACTTGTTAAAAAAATTAATAATAATAGTATAGTAAATTTGAGTGGCTATATACAACAACAAAACTATATGCACTATCATTGTCCCAACAAGTAACTCATCTGTTGGTTATCAGTTGCAACAGATAACTAATCCATTTTTATTCAACTATTGATTCTATCCCATTATTGTCATCTATTGTAACTGTAACACCCCTATTTAATGAACCAAAATACTGCACGGTACTCATGACCCCGAAGGAGTACAAGCTAACCTATGACTAATATTTGTACCTATAAACTGAATAATATACATGTAAAATACAGAAAACATAAATAATAGGCCATAAGGTTCAACTGAATAAAATATCTGACAAATCATAACTCCATATGGGGTAACAAATACCTAAAACAACTGAAGTTTAAAATAAATCAGAACTGAATCTGAAAGCTTCTAAATACTTTATGAGTAAGGAGTCAAAGGAACACGTCTCCAACTAACTCCATAAATTGAAAGATAACCGAAGAAAATAAATGAAGTCAAATCATATCGTCCTCAAATGAAGAGGACTCCCTGGAACTCTGTATACTGAAATGGGACTGCTACTGTTGATCTGGAACTTGTGGCTCTGAACCTATGTTGTAACATAAAAGAAAGAACCATAGCATAAATGCGTTAGTACAACTGAAAGTACTGAGTATATGAGTGAGGTAGGCTATATACAAAAGGGCTTACATGCATAAATAGTGCTAACTGAATGACTAATATGAACGTGAGAGTGTAAGTCTGCCTACATAGTAACTGAGATCGTGAATACGTGATATCTAGATCTGTACACTAATACATGGTTTTTTGATATCTAACATGACTAATACTGGGATTTCTGATAACATGGATGACTGTGTCTGACATTCCTAAAGTTGATGGAACTACCTGAGTTTTGTACTATAATTGAATTGACTATATTTGACAGTCCTGGGATATTGAAATCTGAAGAACTATCATAGTTTTTTTACAAATATTGAGACTAAAACTATGGGAGGTAGTTGTTTAACCGACATGCCCCAAATGCGCAATAATAGCTGAGCTGGGGTCTAGTCTGTGTCCTGATTGGAAGGGTGTCAATACCACACCACTGGTAAGGACAAGCTGTGAGTGACCCTTATCTGGCAGGTTACTCTAATGAGAACGGTGGGACCCTGGTCTGACAGGTTAAATCACCTCATCAACCCTAATCTGACAAGTTAAGATGTCTCAATCTACGCTGACTACATAGTTCTGGAACACAAGAATGACTGCTAAGAATCACACCCTTATTTGTCAAGTGAGTTCCTATCCTTGGGTTCACTCGTTGCTAACTTCTACTCCCATCTGAAGAGATTGAACATGATTAACTGACTGTACATGGACTGAGTAACTGACTTTTATTGCTTAACGGAATAATACTATTATCTGAGAATTGAGATCATGAGATTTTTGAGATTTCCTGAGTCACATGACTGTCTGAGTTCTATAGATCATGGCTTGACTGAGAGTATCGTGATAACATGATATGGATCTAGGCACACAGCTATATTTTTCGGGCACAAGTACCCTCAGGACTCGATGGAAGGAATCTGACACACATGACTGACTTGATCATAAGAATAGAGTCCACAATTCACAATATCATACGTAGGGGATTTCATACTACACTTGGTTCTCAACATCTTATACATGGAAGGAGATGTGCACAACATGTATATACTTGTGTTGCTTCAATATCATGCTTATTCTATATCACAACAATAACGTGGAGTTCATGTGGAGTCATAAAGAATAGAACATGGGCATGTCATTTAAGCACTATTAAGTCATAAAAACATGGACTCTGTCATTCTTGACATTTTATCAAACACCTTACATGCACAACTTTGGGCATAAGTGTACTTATCATTTGACAATCTTAATCCATCCAAAATTCATGGGTTTCAACTAACCAACTCACATGCTTCATGAAAAACACATCAAGATACAACCTTAAATCCAAACAGCAATCATCAACATGAATATAGTCATAACACAACAAGTAAATTATAATTTATAATTTAAAAAATAATTCTTGAGCTCCATGGATGAAAGGGATCCATGGACGAATACTACGCATACCTTAGTGATTGAATCTTGAAAGAGATCTAATATTTTTGAAGGTTCTTGAAGAAATCCTTAGGCTTGCTCTTGATTTTTCTTCACTAGGGTTTAACCCCTTTAGAAGAGAATGTTCTTGTTCTTGAGGAGATAATCTTGAGAGGAAACCCTAATCTTGTGGTTGAGAGTGTATGAGAGAGCTTTTTGAGATGTTTAACTAAAGAGAATGAAAGATAATACGCTCCTTAAGGGTTATAAGTCATGGGAAGTGAACGAAAAAGACCAAAATACTTTTGCTAAACCGCTTCCTAGTTGCTGAAAATCTAAGGCTGATGACATTCGTGACAAGTCATCAAGTTGGTGATAAATCGTCACGAAATGTCATCATAAAAGGTGAAATCTTGATTTTTTATTTAAGGTTGATGACATTGGTGATAAGCCATCACGCGCGTGATGAGTTATAACAAAATGTCATCTCTGGGGGTGGAAATATGTCTAGGGCTGACGACACTGGTGATAAGTCGTCACGCTTGTGACAGCTTAATACGAATGTCGTCACTCAGTTTTCCAGACAGACATGCCGAAGTAAAATGGGCATAACTCCTTACTCTGATATCGAATTTAGGTGAAATTGGTACTGTTGGAAATCTAATTCAATTATCTATCTGTTGGTGGGTCATAAGCTCAAAAATTCATAGCATAACGAGAGATATGCTCGTTTAAAGTTGACTATATCAATATTCTTCTCAAGAATTCAATCGGTAAGGAAATATTTTGATTCGTCTATTAACTAGTACACTTTTGAGGCCTCAATATGAATCAACCTTGATCATAACACTACCAAAGCACTAAAAATTTATTACTCATAAGTTTGAAGCATGATCCTAAAATGTCTGAACTTTTAGGGTATTATAATATCTCACCCTTAGGAATATTCGTCCTCGAATGGGACTGACTAAGCTAAGATTACTAATGTACAGGCCTTATTTAAGGGATGCAACATCTAAAATATGATGACATGACTAACCTGAATGATAAGCAGAATATATCTGAACATACTGAACATGCATATCTGATGCATAACTGATAACCTGAACTCATGCATATCTGATGCATGATTATGTGATTGAACTGTTATATGTATACATGACCAAATGCAATGATATTTAGTACCAAATTCGTAAATGGAATTCTGAACATCAAAACTAAATAAGCTTAAGGAGAACTATTACCTTGAGCTTAATCTGAATTGGTAGAGAAGAGGTGAGGATACTTGGTATGCATATCTGCTTCTGCTCCTCAAGTAGCTCCCTCAACGGACTGGTTTTGCCAAAGAAATTTGACTAGAAGAACTTCTTTGTTCCTCAATCTACAGATCTGATAGTCTAAGATTTCGACTGAAATCTCTTTATAAGAGAGGTTGTTCTGGATTTCCATCCTGTAAGTAGGGACTACAATTGAAGGGTCACCTATGCACTTCTTGAGCAAAGAGACATGGAAGACTAGATGAATTAAAGCTAGATCTGGAGGCAATTTGAGCTCATAATCTACCTTGCCTAAGCGACTGAGAATTTTGTAAGGATCGACATATCGGGGACTCAGCTTTCCCTTCTTGCCGAATCTTTTCACCTCCTTCATAGAAGAGATCTTGAGATAGACAAAATCATTAGCTTCAAATTCTAGATCCTTTCTACGAACATCTACATAATTTTGTCGGCTCTGAGCAGCCCGAAGTCTTTCTCTAATTAACTGAACCTTCTCTGAGGCATCAAACACTAAGTCAGGCCATATGACTGAGGCTTACTAACTTCGAACCAACTGATTAAAGATCCGCACCTCCTACCATAGAGAGCTTTGAATGAAGCCATCTGAATACTGGAATGGTAGCTATTATTGTATGCAAACTTAATCAAAGGCAAGTAGTCATCCTAATTTCCCTTGAAATCAATTGCACATGCCCTTAGCATATCTTCTAGAGTCTGAATAGTCCTTTTTGCTTGACCATCTGTCTGAGGATAAAAAGTTTTACTGAGATGAATTTGGGTACCAAGACCCTTTTGGAATGCTTTCCAAAAGTGAGAGATGAATTAGGTACATCTGTCTGAGATAATAGATAGTAGAACACCGTGTAATCTGACTAACTCCCGATGTAGAGTTTGGCGTAATCCTCGACTGAATAAGAGGTATGGACTGGAAGGAAATGAGCTGAATTGGTCATCCATTCTACAATGACCCAAACGAAATTGTGCTGATGACGAGTTCGAGGCAAACCCGTCACGATGTCCATGTTCATTTCTTCCCACTTCTAAGTAGGAATAGTGAACTCCTAGATAGAACCACTAGGCTTCTAACGCTCTATCTTAACCTACTGACATGTAGAGCACTTAGCCACAAAAGCTGTAATATCTCTCTTTATCCCACTCCACCAATAGATCTCCTGCAAGTCACGATAAATCTTAGTGTCCCCTAGATGAATAGAGTATCATGCACCATGTGCCTCTGCAAGAACCTGCTGCCTCAAGTCATCCACATCTGGAATACAGAGATGACCCCTGACAACGAAGGACACTATCTCCTCCTTGGGAGAAAACCTCAACCTTTTGATCTCTAATTGACTCTTTTAGCTTGAAAAGGCTAGGATCCCTGTCTTTCTTTTCTTTTACCTCAAAAACTAGAGATGATTCTAAACTACTCTAAACACATATACCACCCTCTAAAGAATCGACTAAGTGAACACCTAGTCTGGTAAGCTAATGGATTTACTGAGCTATCTTCTTTTTGCTATCCTCAACGTGAGAAACACTACCCATGGAGAGTCTACCAAGAGCATCAACCACAACGTTGGCCTTGTCTGGATGGTAAAAGACATTCATGTCATAATCTTTCAAAAGCTCTAACCATCTTCTCTGACGAAGATTGAGATCTATCTGAAAAAAAACATATTGGAGACTCTTATGACCTATGAAGACATCTACATGAACTTCGTATAGATAATGCCTCCAAATCTTCAAGGCAAATAATATGGTTGCTAACTCAAGATCATGAGTAGGATAATTCTTCTCATGGGGCTTTAACTGTCTGAAGGCATAGGATATGACCTTACCATGCTACATGAGGATACAACCTAGACCCACTCTAGATGTATCACAATATACTACGAACCCATCTAAACTATTTGGAAGAGCTAGAACTGGAGCTGAGGTGAGTCGAGTCTTCAACTCCTGAAAACTCTTCTCGTAAGAATCTGACTACTGAAACTTGACCTTCTTTTGAGTCAATCTGGACATAGGGGATGCAATAGAAAAAAATCCCTTAAAAAATCATCTGTAATAGCCAGCCAAACCCAAAGAAACTCCTGATATCTAATGGAGAGACAGGGCGAAGCCAATTTCTTACCGCTTCGATCTTCTGAGGATCTACTCTAATGCCATCGTTGAAAACAATATGGCCAAGGAATGCTACTGACCTTAGCCAGCCAATTTCTTACCGCTTCGATCTTCTGAGGATCTACTCTAATGCCATCATTGAAAACAATATGAATAAGGAATGCTACTGACCTTAGCCAAAACTCGCACTTACTAAATTTGGCAAATAATTGGTGATCTCTGAGGGTCTGAAGAACAATTCTGAGATGGTCTGCATGATAGCGCTCTGTACGAGAATAAACCAGGATATCACCTATGAAGACTATGATGAACATGTCTAAGTACTGTTTGAACACATAATTTATCAAGTTCATAAAAGTGGCTGAGGCATTGGTAAGACCAAAGGACATGACTAAAAACTCGAAGTGACCATACTGAGTATAGAAAACTGTCTTCGCGATGTCCTATTCTCTAACTCTGAGCTGATGATAGCCTGATCTGAGGTCTATCTTGGAGAAATAACTGGCACCCTGAAGTTGGTCAAACAAGTTATCCATCCTAGGAAAAGGATACTTGTTCTTGAATGTGACTTTATTGATCTGACGGTAATAAATGCACATCCTGAGAGAACCATCTTTATTACACATGAATAAGACTAGTGTGACTCACAGGGAAACACTGGGTCTAATGAATCCATTATCTAAGAGATCATTCAACTATTCTTTTAGTTTTCTGAGTTCTGCTGGTGCCATTCTGTATAGCGGAATAGAAATAGGTTGAGTATTTGATATAAGGTCAATGTCAAAGTCTATTCCATTTCGGGAGGAATGCTTGGAAGATCTTTAAGAAACACATCTGAATACTCATTTACAACTAGGACTGATTCAAGACTGGGAGATTCGAAACCAGAGTTTTTAACATGAATGAGATGATAAACACATCCCTTGGATATCAGTTTTCTTGCCCAAAGGTAGGAAACAAGCTGACCCCTAAAAGATGAAGTATTACCCTTTCACTCTAGGACGGACTCATTCAGGAACTGAAACTGAACTATTCTATTTCTGCAGTCAACTGTGGCATAGCAGGAATGAAGCCAATCCATGCCGAGAATGACATCAAAATCAGTCATCTCAAACTCGACTAAATCTGCTGATGTGGCTTTCTGAAATATCATAACCGGGCAGTTCCTGTATACCCGCTGAGCTATGATAGTTTTACTCACTAGGGTAGAGACTGAAAAGGGCTCTGCTAAAATTTCGGGACTGATTCTGAAATCGCCTGCTATATAAGGAGTAACAAAAGACAAGGATGCACCTAGATCTAGGAAAGCATAAACATGAACATAGAAAATCTGCAACGTACCAGTAATGACATTAGGAGAATTTTTCTGTTCCTGTTGGGTCTGAAGAGCATAGAGTCTTTTTGGGCATTGCCCACTAGTAGCACTGGAAGTGGCACCCTACTGATTTGGGTGACCGAACTGGGCTGTGGAACGATTCTGCTGACCCTGCAAACCTGGCTACGGACACTCTCTAACCCTATGCCCTGGCTTGCCATAGCCAAAAAAAACATCGCTACTAGCTCTATAGGTACCCTTGTGGTTCTTACCACAAGTCTGACATAGGGGGTTAGTTTGGGCACTACTGACACTGTCCTGAGACTTAGAGTCTGGTGCTCATCTCAGTTACTGTCTTTGAATTTCGGCACTGGGGCACTAGCGGAAGAAAGAGATGGAGCTACTGTCTTAGGATAAAACTGCGAACGGTTTTCTCTTATTGATTTGGGTTGAGCAAAACTGAAACTGCCTGAGCTTGCTCTCTTGTTCTTCCTCTCCCCCGTCCTAATCTTCTGCTCCTCTATTTGCTGAGCATGAGTCATGAGCCTGGCTAAAGTCATATCACTGTTCAGTATCACAGACCTATACTCATTTACCACGCTATTATTCACCCCTGACACGAACTTGCTCATCTTAGCCCTGCTGTCTGCAACTACATGAGGGGCATATCTAGCTAGCTGAGTAAATCTGAGAGAGTACTCTTTAACCATCATATTTTCTTGCCTGATGTTGATGAAATCTAAAACTTTTTCCTCCCTTAGCTATTAAGGAAATAATCTGTCTAAGAAATTCATGACAAATTCCTCCCACTCTATAGGACCTGTATCATCTAACCTCTCAGACTTCCACTGTTTGTACCAAGTGTGAGCAACATCCTGTAATTGGTATGCGGCTAACTCAGTACTCTAACAAGAAGTAACTTCCATGATGTCTATGACCTTTTGGATTTGGTCAATAAATTCCTGAGGATCTTTATCAGACTTAGACCCGAAGAAAGATGGAGGGTTCATTCAGGTGAAGTCTCGAATCCTAGCTGCGACTGAGTTAGCCACTGGATTGGCCGGAATAGCTGGTGGCCATTCATTTTGGGCAACCACAAACTGAGCAAGAGTAGTAAATGCGGTCCTGAACTCCGCATAAGAAACATGATCGCCCAAAGGTTCTTCGGGCTGAGGGGCTGACTAATTTCTTCTCTTAGGAGGTATGTTCTGAAATAAAGAGAAGAAGTGGATTAGACTAAGAGAATGACTTATGATTATGCTCACTAGCACGACATGAATACTGAAAGAGGGAAAACTATTCTTAAAATATCTCATAGCCACTTGCACATAAATGTGGTGCGCAACACACCCAAGTATAAGACTCTACTAAATGCGACTTTCAGACTTCCTAGGACTCTATTGAATCTTAGGCTCTGATACCAAGTTTGTAACACCCTAATTTTCTAAACTGGAATGCTACACGGTGCTTATGACCCCGAAGGACCACAAGCTAAGCCATGACTGATATCTGTACCTGTAAGCTACATAATATACATGTAAAATATGGAAAACATGAGTAATAGGCCATAAGGCTCAATTGAATAAAATATCTGACAAATCATAACATCCATATGGGGTAACAAATACCCAAAACAATTGAAGTCTGAAACAAATCTGAACTAAATTTGAAAGCCTCTAAATACGGTCAGAGTAAGGAGTTGAAGGAACATGTCTTCAACTAACTTCATAAACTGAAAGATAATCGAAGAAAAAAAATGAAGTCAAATCATATCATCCTCGAATGAAAAGGACTCACTGCAACTCTGTCTACTGAAATGCGACTACTACTGCTGATCTAGAACTCGTGGCTCTGAACCTATGGTGTAACATAAAAGAAAGCACCATAGCGCAAATGCATTAGTACAACTGAAAGTACTGAGTATACAGGTGAGGTAGGCTATATGCAAAAGGGCTTACATGTATGAGCAGTGCTAATGTTTGAATCCAAATAACAATTATCAACATGAATATAGTCATAACACAACAAAAAAAATCATAATTTATAATTTAAACCATGATTTTTGAGCTCCATGGATGAAAGAGATCCATGGTTGAACACTACGCATACCTTAGTGAGTGAATCTTGAAAGAGATCTAATGTTTCTGAAGGTTCTTAAAGAAATTCTTAGGCTTGCTCTTGATTTTTCTTGACTAGGGTTTAACCCCTTTAGGAGAGAATGTTCTTGTTCTTGAGGAGATGATCTTAAGAGGAAACCCTAATCTTGTGGTTAAGAGTGTATGAGAGAGCTTTTTAAGTTGTTTAATTAAAGAGAATGGAAGATAATATGCTCCTTGAGGGTTATAAGTCGTGGAAAATGAAAAAAAGACCAAAATACCCTTACTAAACCGCTTTCCAATTGCTGAAAATCTAATGCTAACAATATTCGTGACAAGTCATCAAGCTGGTGATAAGTCGCCATGAAATGTCGTCACAAAAGAGTGAAATCTTGATTTTCTGGTTAAGGTTGATGACATTGGTGATAAGCCGTCATGGGCGTGACGAATTATCACAAAATGTCATCACTGAGGGTGGAAATATACCCAGGGCTGACGACATTAGTGATAAGTCATCACGCTTGTGACAGCTTATCACGAATGTCGTCACTCAGTTTCCCAGCCTGATATGCTGGAGTAAAATAGGCATAACTCCTTTCTCCGATATTAGATTTAGGCGAAATTGATATCGTTGGAAAGCTAATTCAATTATCTATCTGTTGGTGGGTCATGAGCTCAGAAATTCATAGCATAACGAGAGATATGCTTATTTGAATTTGACTATATCAATATCCTTCTCAAGAATTCAATCGGTAAGGAAATGTTTTGATTCGTCTATTAACTAGGACACTTTTGAGGCCTTAATATGAATCAACCTTAACCATAACACTACCAAAAAACTAAAAATTTATTACTCATTAGTTTAGAAATTCATAGCATAACGAGAGATATGCTCATTTGAATTTGACTATACCAATATCCTTCTCAAGAATTCAATTGGTAAGGAAATGTTTTGATTCGTCTATTAACTAGGAAACTTTTGAGGCCTTAATATGAATCAACCTTGACCATAACACTACCAAAAAACTAAAAATTTATTACTCATGAGTTCGAAGCATGATCCTAAAATGTCTGAACTTTTGGGGTATTACAGTAACATGAGTCCAACAGGTAAATAATATATTGCAATAGATGACTCATTTATTACTATATATGACTCATCTGTTGCAACAAATAACTCATTTGTTGCAATAGATAACTCATATGTTACAACAGATGACTTATCTGTTGGATTAAGCTTCTGATTCTATCTCAGCTTGGTCGGCTGCTATAACATATATTCAACAGGTAAGTCATCTGTTGCAACAGATTTCTTATCTGTTGGATCCACTTACGACATATATTGCAACAGATGACTTATCTGTTGCAACAAATAACTTACTTGTTAGAACTCTTTTACAATAGTCGAAATTATCCAACAGTTGTTATAGATGAATACAACAACTGTTGGATACACTACTGTAAATTATTGGAAAAACACTTGATATACACAGATAAAAAATTGAACTAAAAATCATTATTTTACTTACCAAAATCACTTATGAAGTAACGTCCAGTGATATTTGAACAAAATATAGTTCAAAAATTTGAGCAAGTAGCAATAATATTAGCAGCAACAATAACAACAATGTCACGATAAGTAAAAGAAGAAGAAGATGATGATAATGAAGAAGAAAAACAATAACAACAATGCATAACAATAATGGAGAAAAGCATCCAAAAGCGTAGAGAGAGGAAAAAGAGTGCCCTGCTGATATTTGAAAAGAATATAATCTAAAAATTTGATCATGTAGCACCAATATTAGCAACAACATAAACAACAATGTCAAGATAAATAAAAGAAGAAGATAAATAATAATGAAGAAGAGAAACAACAACAATAATGCATACCGATAATGGAGAAAAGCATCCAAATAAAAGAAAAGCATCCAAATAAAAGAAGAAGATAAATAATAATGAAGAAGAGAAACAACAACAATAAGCATAACGATAATGGGAGAAAAGCATCCAAAAGCAAGAGAGAGGAAAGAGAGCGCGGGGCTGCCCCATATTTCACATGAGAAAAACCTTTTAATGCTTAATTTATTTTTTATGTACCCCTACTCAATAATTATAAATTAAAAAACCTATATTTATTTTGAAACTTTTCTACCAGCCCCTAATTTCATTGGCCCAGGCAAATCAATAATCTATTCATTGTCAAAAGAAAAGAGAGTCGAGAAATGGAGAGGAGAGAAGGCGAAGAAACGGTTGTTGCAGAAAATGGATCAACTCAGGAGAACCCAAAAGACGGTTCGATTTGTGGGTTTGACTCTCTTCATCGTCTCCTTCAAGCTTCTCTCAGCCCCCAACTTTTCCAGGTCAAAACTTTTAGATCCACTTTTAGCATGCATGTGCCAATCCTCTTCGTGAAATTTTCGACTAATTGTGTCCTATATTCACTGGATCTTCCCCTGTTTGAAAGTTAGATTAGTGAGTAATAGAATGACAATTGTGTTCATGTAGAGCGAAATGGATATTGAAGATTTTTTGGGATTGAGGCCTAGTTATAAATGTTTTGTTACATCAGATTGATTTGCCTAAGAAATGGAACGAGGTTGGAGATGTCTTTCTGTGCTCAACTTTGTTTAGTTTTCAACTTTTCATGATTAAATGAAGATATGCACTTCTGGATTCTTTTCCCCTCCAAAGCTGTTAATTCAAGCTTGGATGTGGTGGAGATGCTAATTTAAGCATGGTGACATGATTTTTGTTGTTTAAGCTTTGATTAGGTCAAGATGGTCCTCCTTTTGCTCTATGCATTGTACAAATACACACACGCACATGGTATTTTTGTGGGTATGAACTAGTGACATATACCCATCTTATGTAAAAGTTGCTTGGAGTAACGGCTAAAGTTGCGTCCATGTGGCCAAGAGGTCACGGGTTCAACCCATAGAAACAGCCTCTTGCAGAAATTCAAGTTAAGACAGTACACAATAGATCATTGTGGTCCAACACTTTCTGGATCCGGCGCATAACAGGAGCTTTAGTGCACTAGACTGTCTTTTTTTATTTTTCATTTTTTTGGTAACATTGTATGCAGAGATTCACGAATACGTATTGGGCTATTTACCCTTGAGTACAGTATTGAGAAGGTCCATCCTGATTAGGATAGTTGTCAAGGGATAGGGAATCATCAGTCTTGATTGGGAAAGTACTAACTTCATCCTGCTCAGGATAGTTGTCAAGGGATAGGGAATCGTTAGTCTTGATTGATAAAGTACTAAGTCAAAGTTTGAAGAGGTAAGGCCTTAAGTTTATAGTTCTCTGGTTATGCTGACAAAATAAGTTTTACTTTGTAGGAAGTCAGTCGCATGCTTCTTGGGCTAAATTGTGGAAAGGAAGTTGAGCCCATCACTCTTCAACGGCCTATCAAAGCTCTCTCTTCTAAACACAATTTTGATCTTCAGGTGGGAACTTAAATCTTTTGCTTAAGAAGAGTGGAATTCTAGATGGATTACCTAACACTTTATTTGGATGGTGGTTTGTCATGGTTTCATAATGTATGGTACTGTATGGTATGGTATAGTACAGTACAATATAATTGTTGGATAAACTGTATAGTTGACTGCTATTTAATGAGTTTTATTATTTGGTTTGACCGTATGGTGTTTACTGGGACTAGTAAGCTTACTAAAATACCCTTAATTATTATAAATGTTAAATTTATCAATAATTATTAATAAAATAATTTTCTTCCTACTAATTTGTCATAAATTATGTCATGTAGATATATTAAATTATTAAGTTCATGTAAATTCTAACAAATTTAATAAAATTGTAGATCAAATAAATATAACCGGATTTATTTTTATAATAACAAATTTCATTTCTTTTTGGTGTTTTGAAACGTGACACCAATGAAAAATAGAAAGTTTGAATGTATTTTTTGTGTATGCTACGGGTGTGTTAGATACGGAATTCAAAAAGAAAATATTTTTCAAGAAAATAAATTATTTCTTATTTATTTTCTTGTATTCGTAACACAAATAAAAAAATATTTTTTAAAAAACAATTGTATATATTTAACACAAAATAATAAAAATGAATATAATAAAGGGAGGTAGGGTAAAATAATATTTTTTTAAACAAATATTTAGGGATGCGGATAGTGGAGTATGAGGTGGAGATAAAGGGTAGGGTAAGAAAAAAGTTCTAAATTTTTTTTAAATAATATTAATTTTAAAAAATTATTTCTTTTTTGTGTGTGGGGGAGGGGGAGGGGAGGGCTGGTGGGGGTGGGGGTGGTGTAAGAAAATTTTCTTAAAAGTTTAAAAAAAAAAGTTAAAAATAAAAAAGAAATTGGTTGGGGAGAGGGGTTAGTAAGTGGTTGGTTGGGGATGAGGGTCAAGTAAGAACAAATTTTTGAAATATTTTTATAAGATAAATTAAAAATTGGGTGGGGGGATTTGGTGGGGGGGCTGGGTCAGGTCGAGGTAGGGGCGGGGGGAGGTTGGTGGGGTGGGGGTCAGGGTAGGAGGTGGAGTTAAATAATATAAGGTGAAGGATAATAGAATTATATAATATTAAGTAAGAGCATAATTGAAAAAAAATAAGCAAACCATGGAATACCACCAAATCGATGTTACATATGTTAGAATATGAGTAGGAATAGGAATAGTATACAAAATCCTACTTGAAATAGGATTGTAATGTAGTGTTTATAAATAGGGTGTTAATGTAATTGCGTAGAGATAATTCAATAATATTTTTCTCCATTAATTCTCCTATGGTATCAAAGCGTTCGTGAGAAAAATATCATTCCGGCGTCACTGTGTTGCTTTTCGTTGACAAAAGTTGCTGCCCAAATAAATATATTTTTCGTTGGTGTGTTTCAAAACAAACCAACACCGCCATCATGTTCGGAACTTCTTGGCGAGCAAACCCAGTCAAACTTGTCGAGAATAGGTGTCACACGTGCCCTCACGCGCTGCCGAAAGATATTCCCCGACGAGCGCGTTAGTCCATGCGCCGGTGTGTGCAGAGTTTTCCGGTACTTTTTCGGTAATTTCTTTCTTTCAGTAGCCTCGCCTCTTTATTTCGAGGCTGCTCATATGATTATTTTATGATTTCGAGCACCTTTTGGAGATCAGATGTTATATCCAACGACTTTTCTTTTTCCTGGCCAAATTCTGGAAATATTTTTTTTCCTGATTAAATCCGAATCTTAATGAGCAGATCAAAAACTCAGATGTCACAGTTTATGAAGAATCGATGGGGGAAGGTCGATTTGGAAGATCTCGACCTAGTTGTAGTTATTGTAAAAGGCTTGGACATGCTCGAGGCGTATGCTATTCTCGACCTAACTGTAGTTATTGTAATAGTCTTGGACATTCTCGTGGAATATGCTATTCTTTGCATGGTCGGCCACCTAAAAATGCTCATTCAGTCTAACACAATAGGTGATCAATGGGTGTATTTATCTGACAAGGAATATAATGAGTATCTTCAGTATCGAGCAAGTAAGCATATATCTTTACCAATAGCCTCAATTACACAATCTCCTACCTTTGGGTCATGTGGACTCAGGTGCTTCTGATCATATTTCTACTGACAAGTCACTTCTGTCTGATATTGTTTATTTACAATCTCTTCTTGCTATTACTTTAGCTAATGAAATTTGAACAGAGCCAAAAGGAGTTGGACAAGCCAAACCCCTATCTTTTGTCACTCTAGACTCTGTTCTTTATGTCCGTGGTTGTCCTTTTAATCTTGCATCTGCTAGTCGTCTGACACGTTGCCCTTCATTGTAGTATATCTTTTTTTATGATTCTTTTCTAATGCAGGACCGCAAAACGGGACAGACAATTGGCATAGGACATGAATCACAAGGCCTGTACCATCTCACCTCTTCAAATTCCTTCACAGCATGCTCCGGTACAGACCCTCCCGACCTTATTCACAAGCGTTTGGGACATCCGAGTCTATCCAAGCTACAAAAGATGGTGCCTAGTTTGTCTAGTCTATCCACATTAGATTGTGAGTCGTGTCAACTTAGGAAGCACACCAGTGCTACATTTTCACGCAGTATTGAGAGTCGCTCAGAGTCTATTTTCTCATTAGTTCATTCTGATATTTGGGGTCCTAGTAGAGTCAGTTCACCCTTAGGATTTCGTTACTTTGTTTCTTTCATCGATGATTTTTCAAGATTTACTTGGGTTTACGTGATGAAAGATCGTTCCGAGTTATTCTATATATTCAAAAGTTTTTGTGATAAAATACAAAATCAATTTGGTGTTTGTATTCGTGCTTTTCGTAGTGATAATGCCTTAGAATACTTATCCTCTCAGTTTCAGGAGTTATGACTCATTAAGGAATCATTCACTAGACATCATGTCCATACATCCCTCAGCAGAACGGTATAGCAGAAAGGAAAAATAGGCATCTCATTGAGACTACTCAACACTCTTCTTACTGAATCCCATGTTCCGCTGCGCTTTTGGGGCAATGCAGTCCTCACATCTTTTTATCTCATTAACAGAATGCCATCATCTTCGATCCAGAATCAGGTTCCCCATTCCATACTATTTCCTCAGTCACATCTCTACTCTATCCCTCCTCGTGTTTTTGGGAGCACATGTTTTGTTCATAACTTAGCCCCAGGAAAAGATAAATTAGCCCCTCGTGCTCTCAAATGTGTCTTCCTTGGTTACTCTCGAGTTCAAAAAAGGTAGTGATGCTATTCACCTGTTCTGGGTCGCTACCTTATGTCCGTCTATGTCACATTCTTTGAGTCTCAACCTTACTATACATCTTCTGATCATCTTGATATCTCTGAGGTTTTACCCATACCTCCAGTCTTACCCGCACCTATCTTTGAGAAATCTACGGTTACTTCTCCATCTCCAGCTACATACAGTGCCACCACTTTTGACTTATCACCGCCGACCACGTCCAGCATCAATCCCAGATGATTAATGTTATGTGCCTGACGCTTCCCTGCTGTGGACCTGCCTTTTCCTAGCCAATTCGTTGCACTTCAAAAAGGTATAAGATCCACTCGTAATACTAACCTACATTATACTTTTTTGAGTTATCATCGTTTGTCATCACCCCATTATGCTTTTGTATTAACTTTGTCCTCTATTTTCATCCCTAAGACTACAGGAGAAGCACTTTCTCATTCAGGATGAAAATAGGCTATGATTGATGATATGTTTGCTTTACATACGAGTGGTACTTGGGAGCTTGTTTCCCTTCCCGCAGATAAATCTACTATTGGTTGCTGTTGGGTTTATACAGTCAAAGTTGGTCCAGATGGTCAGGTTGATTGGCTGAAGGCTCGCCTTGTTGCCAAAGGATATACACAGATATTTGGGCTGGATTATAGTGACACATTCTCTCCCTTGGCTAAAATAACATCAATCCGTCTTTTTCTCTCTATGGTTGCCGTTCGTCATTGGCATGGCCTCATTATCAATTGGACATTAAGAATGCTTTTCTGCATGGTGATCTTGAGGAAGAAGTCTTTATGGAGCAATCACCTGGTTTTGTTGCTCGGGGGAGTCTAGTAGCCTTGTATGTCGATTGCGCAAGTCACTCTATGGTTTGAAACAGTCCCCTCGAGCCTGGTTCGGAAAGTTTAGCACAGTGATTAAAGAGTTTGGCATGATTTGTAGTGGAGCTAATCATTTAGTGTTTTATCACCATTCCAAACCAAATCTGTGTATTTATTTAGTGGTTATGTTGACGATATTGTTATCACCGGCAATGATCAAGGTGGTAGCACTAACTTGAAGCAACATCTCTTTCAGCATTTCCAAACGAAAGACCTTGGCAGACTGAAATACTTTCTAGGTATTGAGGTTGCTCAGTTCATATTAGGTATTGTTATTTCTCAACGCAAGTATGGTTTGGACATTCTTGAGGAGACAGGAATGATGGGATGTTAACCCATTGACACTCCTATGGATCCAAGTGCTAAACTTCTGCCAGAACAGGGGGAGCCACTCAGTGATCCTGGAAGGTATAGGTGGTTAGTTGGAAAGTTGAATTATCTCACAGTGACTAGACCTGACATTTTTTTTTCTGTGAGTGTTGTAAGTCAGTTTATGACTTCCCCTGTGATAGTCATTGGGATGTAGTTGTTCGTATTTTGCGATATATAAAGTCATCTTCAAGTAAAGGACTATTTTTCAAGGATCGAGGCCATGAGCATATCACTGGATATACAGATGCTGATTGGGCAGGATCACCCTCTTATAGACGATCTATTTCTGGATATTGTGTTTTAGTAGGAGGTAATTTGATGTCTTGGAAGATTAAGAAACAAAGTGTGGTTGCTCGATTTAGTGTCGAAGCAGAATATTGAGCAATGGATGCAACAACTTGCGAGCTGGTTTGGATCAAACAATTGTTGAGAGAACTAAAATTTGGAGAAACTGGTAAGATGCAACTTGTATGTGATAATCAAGTAGCCCCTTCATATTGCATCTAATCCAGATGGAATTTCATGAGAGAACCATACACATAGAGATTGATTGTCACTTAGTCAGAGAAAAGATACTCTCGGGAGATATTGTTACAAAATTTGTGAAGTCAGGTGATCAACTTGCAGAGATCTTCGCCAAGTCGCTCACCAATCCTCATATTAATTACATTTGTAATAAGCCAGGTACATATGACTTGTATGCACCAGCTTGAGGGGGAATGTTAGAATATGGGTAGGAATAGGAATAGTATACAAAATCCTACTTGGAAAAGGATTGTAATGTAGTGTCTATAAATAGGATACATAGGGTGTCAATGTAATTATGTAGACACACAATTCAATAATATTTTTTTCCATTAATTCTCACAACATAAAATGGAGGTTTTCATGGTTATCAAACCATGAAATTAAACCATACCATATCATACATTTTAAGAAACAATCAAGACAAACATGGTTTTCTTAATAACTATACCATACCATACCATGAGAAACTACCATCCAAATAGAGGGTAAAAGGGAGATAGCTGGTTTTTTTAGTTTTTTCAAATTCTGCCATAGTAGGAAGATTTGCATGCCAAAGGCAGCTTCCTAGAAATAAAAGCACGGTGAGATTGGTGTTGATGCTGAATTTGACTCAATCATCTGCTATCACTTTTTTGGATGTTCATTGGAAATAGAGACCTGCTGTCTAGAACGTAATAGCTCAGTGGTAGCCTCTATTGGTCTATTTTTTCCTTCATGTAGCCAGTGATGATTGAGTCGGATTTTGCGTAAAAACATTGAAGTGTGTAGATTCCAGTAGGATGTAGAGTTATTTATATCAGTAGTGCCTTTGAACATGTGTGTAACCTAGTAATACATTTAACCTGGGAAACATTATCTACTTGGTAAAAAGGATTAGGAGAAGGGGAGTATTTATACCTGATTTTCAGAATTAACACAATTGAAAGGAAGATAGTGATTCTTCCATTGATCGTGAGAAGAATAAAAGTTAAACATGGGTGAGGGATGTATTGAATGACTTCTGGTTAGAATTAACAAAGTGCAATCGATTCTGGGATTTTGCACTAGCTTGAATCTTACATTGTTTTACTTATGCGTAAATCATAAACGAGAACGTACTTGTCGTTCACATAGCAGAAGCGGAAGACTTTGTTGAACCGCGGTTGGGATTACTGCACGGCGGTGGTTGTCATGGTGTGTTGGAGCAACCCCCGGCGGTGATTGTCATGGTGTGTTGGAGCAACCCCCTATACCACAGCCTAAACCGGATTAGGAGAGAGAATATGAAGGGAGGAAAATACTAAGTTCAGTATTCAGTATTCTGTTTTCTACCTATATGTCTTTAATAATACACCTTATGTGTACTTATATAGGAAAATAATAGGGTTAACTTAATTACCCTAATGGGCCATAAAAGCACCCCTTATGGGTGGGCCTGAATTTCCTACACTTTTATTTATGCTGAAGTAGGTATGGCAACCAGTGGTGGAGATATATGGAAAAACGAGAAGATTTGTGTTATACTTGATCAATTTGTAAATAGTTTGACTGGTAAATCAACTTCTCTATGGTAGTATGCATGAGGCTGATCGGGCAGATCACACACAACTGCCTGGGATGGGACAAAAGCCACCATTTTTGTCAATAACTAAACTTTTCTCAGTTCTCATCATTATTTTTTTCGTACACTGTTTAATGCATCAATTCTTTTCACATAAATCCAGGCTTTTAGCTTTTCTGCGGACAGAGAGTCACTGAGAGGACCTCGGATTGTGAGGGTTGGACTCATTCAGAATTCTGTTGCTCTACCCACAACTGCACCTTTCCTGAACCAAAGGGAGGGCATCTTTCAAAAGTTGATTCCCATGATTGATGCTGCAGGTTCTTCAGGGGTCAACATTCTATGCTTGCAAGTGAGTTATGACTTGGTTTTGTAAGTCTGATGAATTTATTGCCCTTTTGAGTTTAATCATTTGCTATTCTCTTTCACTCTTGTGCAGGAGGCATGGACGATGCCATTTGCATTTTGTACTCGTGAGAAAAAATGGTGTGAATTTGCTGAGCAGATTGATGGAGAATCAACAAGTTTTCTTCAGCAATTTGCACAAAAATATAACATGGTTATCATTAGTCCAATTCTTGAGAGGGATTTGAACCATGGAGAAACCCTGTGGAACACAGCAGTAATAATTGGAAATCATGGTAACATAATAGGGAAACATCGGAAGGTAAATCCCGCAAAGCAAATTACAACATTGGGTTTTCTCCAGGAACTAATTACTTCGAAATTTGCAGAATCATATACCTAGAGTTGGGGACTTCAACGAGAGTACATATTACATGGAAGGGAACACTAGCCATCCCGTGTTTGAGACAGCATATGGCAAGATTGCTGTTAATATATGTTATGGAAGGCACCATCCACTGAACTGGTTAGCTTTTGGGTTAAATGGTGCAGAGATTGTTTTCAACCCATCAGCTACTGTTGGTGAACTTAGTGAACCAATGTGGCCCATAGAGGTATTATTTTCTTTTTCTGTTATGCTATGACTGTATTCTGTTAGGGGTCGTTTGGTGTGAGGTATAAAGGATAAGTAGTCCCTGGATAAAATAAAACATTATTTTATCCCAAGTTATCCCATCTGCATGGTGGGATAAGATATCCTGGGTAATTCCCAGAATTAATTATCCCGGGATAAGTATTTCTCAACCAAACGAACCCTTAGTGTTTTGCCTTGGAATCACAGTAGTTTGAGCAGAGAGATGTTAAATTCCAAGGAAGCATGATTAACCAATGATAAAAGTGTCAGTTACAAAGAATTACATCTGAGTTTGACAAAATTTGTAAGAAATACTCATATTGACCAATGTCTAAACTTGGGTTATGGAAAATTTTGGTTTAAAGAATAACCTTAAGAAATGATATCACCCTTTGACGGCGCATCGGTTAACGACATCTAGTCTTTTTTTTTTACTTTTATTTTTGTTTTGTGTTGGAAACAGGCTCGCAATGCAGCAATAGCAAATAGTTATTTTGTTGGTTCAATTAACCGTGTCGGAACAGAAGTTTTCCCCCATCCCTTCACTTCAGGAGATGGAAAGCCACAACATTCAAATTTTGGGCATTTCTATGGTTCCAGTCATTTTTCTGCACCAGATGCATCGTGTACACCATCTCTGTCCCGTTGCAAGGATGGATTGTTGATATCTGACATGGATCTCAACCTTTGCCGGCAGCTGAAGGACAAGTGGGGATTTCGAATGACTGCTCGTTATGAAGTCTATTCTGATCTGCTTGCTCGTTATATGAAACAGGATTTTGAGCCACAAGTCATTTCTGACCCCTTGTTACATAAGAGTGCTCAAGTTCTGCCTTGATCATTTAGAAAGAAAAGCAAGTAAAATTGCTTTCGGACTATCTGTAAAGTATCCCAGAGTTTGCAAGGTATGGCCATGAAGTGTACGTTCAAGAACATATTTGCAATAAATTGTGGACTTTGTACAAATACTGAATTCATAGTGGTGTTAACATCATCAACATGGACTAACTACATGCCTGTGGAAAGATCTCACGGGTGTAATAGGTAATATTAGAATGCAATTGTGTTGAAACAAGGGAGTGAGTATTAATCAGTAAGGTTAAGGATCCTTTTAAAAAAAATGGTTAAAAGAGCCTAACTGGCATTTCTACTCTTTCTGTTTTGACATTTTGCCCCTCTTACTAGTTTCGCCAAGTACTTGAACTTGTTATGACATTTGACCATGCTTGTCTCCCAATCACACTGATAATAGTATCAACATCAAATGAAAATATGTCATATCATTTTTACTTTAACTAAATTAAAATAAAAAGAATTGTGAAACTCAATTATGGATTACAACTACTTTGGTGTGTCAAATGGGTTGGTTGGACCGAAATTAGGAAAGTTAAAATAGATTGAACTAGGGTGTGTAAAAAATCAAATTGATCAATAAATTGAATTGAAAAAAGTTCTATTGGTTTATTGTTATTGGGTTGTAGGGTTAATTGTTTTATAATTTTTTTTTATTGGGTTGTTGGTAGAGTTTTAGTTTTTTTTTATTGGGTTTGTGGATAAACCCATAACCCAATAAGTGTATACTAAATTACTACTTTGTCCCCTATATGTCTATATGTATATACACTTATTATATATTTCTCGTAATTTCTCTTTAATTTTTACAAACTACCAAATCTATTCAATTTCTCGAATTAATATTTAGTTCAAACTTGAAGATTCTTGTAAATTAAATCACATTATGTAGGATTTTGGTTGCAACTAAGATTTAGTTTTTTTTTTCATGTCAATTGCTACTATTTCTATTTTATGAGTGTTTTCTTATCAGTTACATTAAAAATCTATCCGTTAAGAACTAAAAATTGATAAATCAAAAATTGATAAAAATATCTTATTAATTTGATTATTGGTTTAGCATATTTAAAAAGCAAAAATCGATAAATTGAACCAATAATACATAAATTTGAATTGAATCGATCGATGTATACCCCTAGATCGAAATTATAAGTTGGTGGGTGAATGACTAGCCAAATTTACTTTAGCTAGAGAAAGATAATACAAGATAAAATGCAATAATAAACATACTAAAGATTAAATAAATATAAAAAACAAAGTCCATAGTGAAAATCTTTAAATCCATTCAAGATATTCAAGGGATGCTCTAAGGCTAAAATGTATCCAAAATCTACATCAATATATGACCTCATTCCTATTTATAGATGTTTAAAACTCAAGACAGAATTGCTTTTCCGCTCCAATTTTGTGGAGATAAATTGAATTTTGTCTCTAAGTTTCTCTTCGTTCATCAGGTAATTTTCGTGGAGCAAAATCATCTCTACATTTCATTTTGTGGAGTAAAACAAACTTGTTGTTCTTTACAGTTCGCCAAATTCAAGCACCTTTTTCTATGAGAAATGGCTTCACGAAAACTAAATGTGGGCATGATTTTTGTGTCTTTACTTTTCTCACTCTTTTGCTCCACTTCCATCTTTTTCTCATTATTCTTGATCAAATTCTTGATTGATCTTTCTTGAGTTCCAAATCTTGAAATTCACCAACTTAAGTTCATTTAGGTTATTACATTATACTCAAAGAATCCTAAAACTCAAGAAAAAGGCAATCATAAGTTGGTAAAATACCAACTTATCACTTGCTAGTTACTATCACAAGTTTATCAAGAACTTTGCCTCCATTGCTACTCATTTGACAAGGTTAACTTAGAAGGAGGTTCCATTTGAATGGTACGACAAGTGTGAGGAGAGATTCCAAAAGCTCAAGACCCTTTTGACTATAACATCCATCCATGCCTAACCAATTGAAGGTAAGGATTTTGATGTATTTTGTGACATTTCACACTCTAGTTTGGGCGTTATATTGATGCAAGATAGGAATGTTATTACATATGCTTGAAGGTAATTAAAGTCTCATGAAAAGAACTACCCAACTCATGACTTGAAGCTGGCTGCAGTGTACACTTAAGATTTGAAGACATTATCTTTATGGTGTCAAGTATGAAGTATTTATAGACCATCGTAGCTTGCAATATATTTTCACTCAGAGATTTGATTCTAAGGTAGAGAAGGTGGATTAAATTATTTAATAACTATGATGCGACCATCCAATACCATCCATGTAAGGTCAAAATAGTAATAGATGCATTGAGCCAGAAATCGATAAGCATGGGTAGTTTGGCCTGTTTGAGGGTGTCAATGTGGTCCTTGTCTAGAGAGATTCAAACTCTACCATCCCATTTTATGTATTTTAGAGGGTTTAAAAATGATGGAGTGTTGGCTTGTGTTAATGTAAGGTCAATACTCCTTGGTTGAATTAAGGCAGAATAGTTTGAAGATATGAATTTGAATAAACTTCAGAACAAGGTGGTGTATGGTGAGTCTTTAGATGCCACACTTCATTTGTGCGGCATGTTGAGATTTAAAGAGCTCGCCTGTACGTTTCATGTTATGGTATAATTCACAGTGTGCTTGATGAAACTCAATGTACTCGTTACTCTATTCATCCAAGTACAACCAAGATATAGCATGACTTGAGGCAACTCATTGGTGGCCCAGTAGAACGAGAGATATTATACAATATATGTCTAAATGATACAACTATCAGCAGTTCAATTATGAATATCAAAGGCCTGCAAGTTTACTTCAAAGGATGCCCATTCTCGAGTGGAAGTGGGAAAGAATAGCCATGAATATAGTAGTGGGTCTTCCTAGAACCTTAGGCATCATGACTCAATTTGGATCATAGTGAACAGGATGACCAAGTCTGCTTCTTTTATTTTGATTAAAGTGGATTACATCTTGAAGTAGATAACTAAGATCTATATCAAGAAGATATTGAGGTTGAATGGGGTGTAAATATCCATCATTTTTGATTGACGTAAGAAATTCACCTCTAAGTTTTGGGACAGGTTACATGAAGATTTGGTCACCTAATTTAACTTTAGCATAATAATTCATCCTTGTAATAATGGAAAATTAGATAGGACTATTCAAGTGCTTGAGGATTTGTTGAGGGCATGCATAATGAACTTTGATGGTCATTGGGACAAGTTATTGTCGTTATGTGAGTTTACATACAATAATAATTATTATTCTAGCATTAACATGGATCCATTCAAGGCACTCTATGAGAGAAGGTGTAGATCACCCTTAGGTTGGTTCAAAGTTGGTGATGTGAAATATTTAGGAACAGTCGTGACGACTGAAGCTTGGGATAAGGTGAGGTTTATTCAAGGCAAGGTGTTAACAACTCAAAGTAGGCAAAAGAAGTATGCAGATCATAATGTAAGTGACTTGTCATCCAAATTCGGTGAGCAGGTATTGAAAGAGTATCTCCTATGAAAGGAGTTATGTAATTTGACAAGAAGGGTAAGCTTAGCCCTCAATACATTAGTCCGTTTAAAATTCTTAAAGATGTCAGCACAATAATGTATATGTTGGCATTACCACTAAGCTTGTCAGGAGTTCATCCAGTATTACATGTATGTATACTTAAAAGATATTATGGGAATGTGCACTAGATCATCAAATGAGCTTAGTGTCACTTAACAAGAATTTATCTTACAAAGAGGAGCCGATTGCAATTACTAATTGAGATTTTCAAAAATTAAGGACTAAGGATATTCGGTATGTAAAGGTTCAATAAAAGCATCATCCTGTTGAGTAGGCTACTTGAAAAATCGAGAAAGACATACCAGACAAGTACCTTCACTTGTTTGAGGATACAAGTATTTTCTTACTTTTTACTTATCTCATTTTTATTATTTTATAGTTCATGGATGAACAATAGGTTAATTTGTATGTATTTTAACAACCCTTTCCTTTATTACGATTAAGTCCAATATGACAAAATTCAAGGTATTCCTCAAATTAGGATTTAGAAATTTCAGACTAGGCTAGTCTTGGATAAAATCTGAGCGAGGTATGATCTAGGATAATCCATGTATATATTAGTTAAAATTTAAAGGATTTATGACGATTTTACTGTAGTTAAGATGATAAAGAATGCATAGAAACTTTTAGAAGTAAATTTGGATGAGTAAAACTCACGATGTTGAATTTTACGTATAGTGGTTAGTCTGAGAGTACAAAATCTGAGGATGTGTTACAAAAATGGCAAAAATTGGAGCAATATTGATTTTCTACCTCACCTAACCCATTGCTACCACTGTACCGCTATAGTGGAAATTTTTCTACTATAGCGAGAGTTAGCTTGGTCAATCCCGCCATAGTTGGCAGATCCTTCTATATCGGTGCCACTATAGAGGGGTTGATCCAGTATGGTGGGTTATATGATGATTAATGTAAAAAATATGCCAAAGTGTTATTTTCATTCCACTTTCATTTTTGGGATAGTTGTGATGATTTGGGGCGAATTCTACCTAGTTTCCATTAAAATAGTTTGTAAAAGTAAATTAATCTCTTGATTTAACTTGTTTTTTGATTATTAACTCCTAGAATCACTAGTGTTCGAGTTTTGGGTAGGTTTGACTTGACCAAGCTGATTTATCTAGTGCAATTAGGTAAATTCGATAGAAAATCATTGGGTTTTGGTTGAACGTCATTAAAGTATCCTTGCATATTTATAACTCATCATTGTATCCATAAAATTAGTAGGATTAAGGTGGAATGATGATAGAAAATCCTATAATAGGAGGAATAATTATGATTTTGACCTTGGGGTTAAGGAATTGGGTTGTAATCCTTGAATGAGTTAGGTCATTGTCTGAATTATGTTTTCTTTGTTGATTTTAGAACTCAATCAAACTAAAATTTCATAAAAAGGCAAATCTCAAGTTCAATAGAATGGTGCAAGCTTGGATTGAGATAGGTGATGGTTTAACATAGTTGAAACCCAACTTTATTTATGTGTGCATGTTAATTATTTCTGCGTATACTTGTTACAATGCATGTTTAAAAGGAATAAATGCTTGAATGATATCCTAATTACCAATCACATGTAATGAGTTGGTAATAAAATTTTGTTGTTTGTACAAGTGTGGCTATTAATTCTTATAGTTGTTATGATTATTGTGATGCCTGTGATTATTGTAGGATGTACTGGTATTTGGACATCTTTACAGGACTTATATTGATTATTGTGGATGTATCATATTTGAAAATCTTCACGAGATTAGTTGTTATAAGGTTGGTAGGCACTATATGTCTAGGATTTGGCACATGAACAAGAGTTCGTTCCTTGCAGGTCATGGCTAGTGGGAGATCATATGAACCTTAGTATGTGTGAACATGTACAAGGTATTGGTGAGTGTGATGGTTGATTGAGTGAATCAATTTTACTTATAGTTTTGTTATATTTGGTTCCTTGAGTGAACCTAGACTTAATGATTACTGTGGTAACTATTGTTGAGTTGGATCCTTGCGTGGTACATGCTTAAATTATAAATAATTATCCTATTTCTTGGTTGTTTACTACTTATGTGTTGAAATAAAGCATGATCCTATTGTTGGTGAGTCATGGTTTGTTGACTTGGTTAATATTGGTAGTCATAATCTTGACTTGGAATTATCATTCATATTGATTAAACTTGACTGAATTTTGATTTAGTGTTATTTGAAATGGCTAATTATCACATAATTATAGTACAATCATATGGTAGGTGTTCATGGTTGTTCTTTTTTACTAAGTCATAGTTTCTTATAGTATTATAGTACAATTGTTAAAACAATTTTAATAAAAGATTTAATAGATTATATATTCTTTATGTGTTCATTTACTTATGTAATATAGAATGAAAATTGGACAAGCCATTGGTATTCTTATAGCATAAGATTATATGTAATTTATCTTGATTATGAAAATGGTGTAGTTCTGACTTCTTGTGCTAGTACATTTTATACGTATTAACGGAATTGAGTAGAGATAGATGCTTTAGACTGACTAGGAAAAAACAAATTCTCTAAACTATTAAATGTACTGATATACTCAATCTTGATACAATTATTATATATTGTATGTATCAATTGTCAATTTAATTTATTAAAAGTTTGAGATCCTGAGATGGGTCAACATTTCTGAAAAATTGGATGAGAATAATAATATTGGTTAATAATAAGTCAGTAGATAGAATCTATGTCTACGTATAGAGATTGATGATATGCTTTTTTGATAAGCTTATAAGTTTTTACTTTGTCAAATCTTGCAAGTATATTTTATAGAAATTAATCATTAGATTGAATTTATCAGTAATTTAATTTATTGATTAGTATTTGTAATTTTAACATGGGAAATTACATAAGTGTTTAATGAGGAATTTCACCATGTGAATAGAGGAGTGCAATTATGAATTTCTAGTGAAATGATTTGTAATTTATTATGGTAAGAATAATTCAAACCAGAATTTTAAGTTATTTCTATAATAGTGATCCTCAGTAATTAGTTATGCAGTCCCTGCAGTGTTCATATTTAACTAGAACTCATAATCTTATTTTTTGATGGAAAAGAAAGAAACAAACATTTGTTTTCTTGTTAGAAGGCAAACAAATTTTTGTTCTTAATTTTGGATTAGGAAAAGTATCTCTATAAGTAGGGATTCTCCTAACCTAGAAAGTAACTTAGTTTTCTATTTGATACTTGCCCATTTAAGTATTGAGAGAGTTCAATTGTTAATTTGTGATCAATGAAGAAGACTACAATATTGGAGTTGGACTTGCCTGATGATACGAGTTCACAAAGACTTTTGTGATAATACATGTTCACACTTCAGAAGGTAATTATTGAATTAAATTTGAGCAAGTTTATGTGTTCTAGTATGATCGTATGTGTTCTACCTTAAATGTATGTGTTATCTATTATTTATGTAAGAAATATGTTTCTAGAATGCTTCCGCTATGTATAATATTTTTCAACCATTGGCATCGTGAGTCATGATTACATCTAAACAGATAACCAAATATTATATATGTTGATTTCCGTTTAGCATGGACAATCACTAGTTGTTTGTCGCAAAGTGGGGGCAATTTCTTATTTTCTGATTTGCTATAACATCTTGAAGGGCATTAGTTTTCTTTGCATCATATTGTATAATGCCACTCATGATATTTAATTAATTGAATAAAAATCAATTAAGTAAGACTTTTAATGGTTGCACCTACCATTAAGGGTTTTGATGGCTACTGCATATTGGAGATGATGAATAATTTTTTCAAACTTCTTTTGTACCATATTGTGAAATAAAATTAACAACTTAAAAAAATAAAAAAAGGACTTAAAAACGCTAGTAGCATTTTTTTTGCGATGACTATAATACAACTTAAAAGAATAAAGAGAGAATGTCTATACTACATTATAATTTTCTTTTTTTCTTTGACTTTATTTTGGTTGGCTAAATTAAAGCAAAGAGTAGATAATAGTTAAGCTCGTAGTAACTTAAAGTTATGGCCAACGAGTTACCAATTCACCGAGAACCTTGTGCTTTGACTCAGTTTCATGACATTCATGTGTACGTCGATTACATGGATATTATTATTATCTCGTCATATCTATATAATTTTATATAAATTAAGATTTTTTTATTAATAAATAGTTACTAATAAAAATTATCTATTTATTTGAATCTTCTAAAATTCTTAAAGTTTTATACACGCGAGATCATATAAATACATGAATTGAGAATTATGATTAATAAATAGGATCTACAAAAGTGGTTTATTTATTCGAGTTATATTTTTAATGTATCATGTATAATTGTCCTGGATAAGATATATTGGTAGTGAAGGTTTATTTATTTGAAAGAAAATTTATCTTCAGATACTAATTGGACTTAATTAACTCATTACAAGAGATATCTAGGTTTTCACCCAAAGGAATAAATATAATATCTCAAATTCTCAGGTATATTAATCGAGAGAAAAATTTATGATAAAGAGGTATTGTGTTTCTTACCCAATAAGAACAAAATTTATACCTTTTGTTCATGGGATAATAATAAAAAAAGGACAAAATTTGAGTCAAATTGTATAATACTTAACTATGCTTAAAACAATTGCTTTTCAAATTTGGCTATAATTTGATGGTCATGAATTTCATGATCTTTAATTGACCTAAATTTGATGTGTCCATAAAGACGATCTGGTGAGTGATAGATACTGCTTTTCTGTGAATGGTGCAATTTTTTAATCATTTGGAGGTCATTTGAATTGGTTTTAGATAGTTTGTCGGATTAATATTTAATGTAAGTATGAGAATCTTATTTTTTATAGTGGTCTTATATATTCTAAATCTGAAATATGATTATGCTATGATGAGAATATAGATTAGATTATTTTTTCTTAAATTATTTGAATTGGTTGATTTTTTAATTTGGTGATAGATTTGTAGATCAGAATTATGAGAATATAGATCCGATTATTTTTCTTAAGTTATTTGAATTGGTTGATTTTCTAATTTGATCATATATATGAAGATCAAAAACTTTGCAAACTTTAATTTACCTGAAATTCGATAAGTTCATAAAAAATGACCTATTAAGCAAAACTCACTGTCATGCGGTGAATCACATAATTTTTTGTCTGTTTAGGATCGTTTATATGGTGTTTTGGGCAGTTTTTTTATTTTTTGAAAATTAATTTTAAGGAAAATAAATTGGCTATGAGCTAATGGTTATATAGATTGTTCTCTAAGTCTTCATGACTAAATTCTAGTGAAGTATTAAGTTCATGTGCTGGCTTTGGAGCTTCCTCCATATAAAATATAATTAAGATAAGTTACCAGATATAATCATTGATTTTGATAATCTATATTAACTCTTCCTGTCTGAGTGATATATGATTGAATCAATGAAAAAAGGATGATAAAATTGATATTCATGCTGTCTAAATATACAATATACTCTTCTTTCGAGTTAGCTTTGTTCTATATTCAGTAAAGTGAATACTTGACATAACATATGTATGTTGCATGAATAGTTCTTTTTCTAATGAAACTACTTGTTCAAGATGCATAGATATTTATGTGGTGTGTTTTGAATTTTAATAATTATATATGGATACTATTTTTTTTTTTGAAAATAGCATTGAGATTATGTAAATAAATTTTAAGATCTTATTATTTGTTCTTGATAAATGTATATTAGTATGCTAATCGTAATATATGATAAGGAATACTAAACAAAAAAAAAAAAATTTAAATCTTATTTTGATCAAACAACACTTTTAATCGAATTGATCATGGTTTTAGAATTAAAAAAAAGAAAGAAATACTTTGATTGATCTAAAATTCGATAGATTTATCAAAACTAGCTCCATAAGAAATATCTCATTTTTTTGGACGATTCAAGTGGTTTAGATGATTTTTTAAATCATTTTTGGTGATAGGAATTTTTTCAATACTTACCGATTAAATAGTAGTAATGTATTAAGTTCATGTGTTGGCTTAGACCTTCCTTCCTATTGGGTAAAACTAATATAAGTCACTATGTATTTAATCGTTTGTTTTGATAATCAGTATTAACTCTCCAAAACTGAGTAATATATGATTGGATCAATATAACTAAAGTTGATTTTGACTTGATTTAAACTAATAATAGACTCTCCATCTAAGTTAGATCCTTAAAAGCTTATGGAGTGAATAATCAATCATTGTATATGTGTATTGCAGTGGTAGTTCTCGAATCCCATCGACTGACTATTCAAGATGCATGAATACATATATAGTTAATGGTTGAATTTTATTATTCAGGTTATTTGATTTATAATGATTTGTTTAATGTGTTATATCTCAAGTTTTCTATAGACTTTTCCAACTCATTTATTAGTGTAGACATTAACCTAAACAACGTATTGTATATGTGTTTTATGTTAGAAAATTTTTGATTTAGTTTCTAACTAAATAAGTTCTTGTAACTCTTGAGTTATTGAGTTTGATAAATATTATCACTTGTTGTACATTAATGCATTGATTCTTAATTATTGCTACATCTCTCTTGAATTAAAAAATATTGATCTGCCTCATAAGAGAAAAAATATTCTTTAGAGTTGAATAATACTTATATGTATACTAACGTCTATGTCATGTTTAGATAGAACTTTGAGGTTGGTCAATATAATGGAATGTAAAGTTCATTGAAAGTAAAGACACTATCAACTTGTGAGTTCTATTAAGAAGGAAAACAAGATTAAGAGATATTTTCTCTTAAAATAATATTGTCATGACCTAATTTCGTAGGTCATGATGGTGCTTACTAAAACTCACAAGTAGACAAGCCAACCCCGTAGTCCAGAACGGCTAGCAACAGACTTCCCACGTACAAATAGAAAAGAATGTGGAATAGATCAAATAAGAGAATCAAATACATAATAAAGTCTCAAAACCTGGTGGTATCAGTATAAGAGCTTCTACATAACAAGATTTTGAAGTTAAGTACAAATGAATACATTGATATAACTTATCTCTGAATACAATATAGAGACTAGTCTACCATATAAGAAAGAGATAAGTAATACTCCGAACCTCATAAAATCACTCTAATTGTTTGAACCATGGATGCTTCATCTGATATACATATCAATGGAGATAACCCGTACTATGATCTGCAAGCTGTAAAAGTGTAATATGAGTACCAAACAAATGGTACTCAGTAGGAAATTACCAACTGAACTCCAAAGATAACGCAGAGTTATATAATATATAAACAGAATGGAAAACCACACCAAGAGTCTAATAATCATAGAACAAGCCAATGAAATAGTAAGGATGACCTATCTTATTTATGTCTAGGAGACTAACAAAATAAGGCTAAGAAAGTATCAAGGACAAACTATCCTATTTTAGCCATACTCTGAAATCTTAACACTATACCGTATATGCCCGACCAATATACAAATAAAGGATGAAAGAAGGATATATAGCAATATACAAGGCCAATAAATGAATATACAATCTAAATAAATGAGGAAGGGATATATGGTAATACCATAACTATATATAGCTAGATATACATAAATACAGTTATAAGGTCAACTCAAAGCACAACCTAGATCAACATATCTTCATTTTAAGTCCTTAATATAATCCTATCAAGATTTAGTATTAACATACTCAGGGTTCCTAATTTATATATGTAGTTTTGATGATAAGCAGCTGAAATGCAAGGAACTAGGTCCCTGGATGCGCAAGGTACAGTATAACTGGCACATGGTATCTGCACAGTTTTGTCCTCTTGTGCTACAACCTTGCAGGTGCTATTTTGTACTGACTTGAATAGTTGTCTAGAGATATTTTAGCCCTAATCATCACCTAGATATAAAAGGGAAAAGACACCTCTTCATCAAATTGGTTTTTTACAAATACAAAGAGTGAAGAGGCAACAAAAATCCCATTTCAACATTGCTCAAGATCTTAGCTATTTGTGAGAGCTTAAATTGAAAATTGTTCTTTAGTGAGTACTGATTTGTAATCGAACTACTTATGCTATAAGAGTAGTGTTTATTTTGAGAGTACTTAGGTTGAGTTACCAAAGTTTGTTGTTGATACTAATCAGCATAGAGGGTCTTTGGTAGATTTACCAATATGAGCTTATGGTAGAGTTTCTACAAGCGAAAGGATCCTAGAGGTAGGATAAGATCTAGACTGTAATCAGGAGGTTGATTATAGTGGATTTCTTTGGTGCTTGTGAGGGAAAGTCATGGTTATTCCCTTCTTGAGTTTCCTAGTTAAATGTTTTGTGTTGATTTTTTCCTGTACTGCCTTTAGTTTTCCTGTACTATATTGTTATATTGCTTGTTATTGACTTTGAGGGACCTGGTCCCTTACTGTGTGGTGCAACCCCCAAGGATTTCAACAATTGGTATTAGAGCCAAGTTCAATCTAAAAGGTTCATAGCTAGAGTATTCTGGTCATCATGGCTGCTATAACTAAACTAGGGGTGGAAAGAAAGAAAGATAAAAAAAAAGACATTCCTGACCTTAAAGTCTTTAGAGTCTGATCCAAGTAAAGAAGACACTGATGTTGCACTTCTGGCAAAAAAAATTATTAGAGATATAAAAAGGGGTGGTCAGCTTAGCAAAAGAAATGGTAGTATTAAAGGTGGTCAAAAAAATTATAGCTCTGAAGAATTCATGAGGAACTATCCAATGCAAGAGAAGGACCAGGATCTTGAGAAGTCAAGAAGAAAGGATGTTGCTAGCCGTGTAATTAAGAAGATATTGGTAGCATGTAGAGAATCTTTCAATGACTTATATAGAATATGAGAAGACTAAAGATGTCTCTATGCTAGTAGTGGAAGACAATTCAGCTATCTATGATTCCTTGTTTGCATTAATGGCAAACATAGAAGATAAAGAAGAAAAAGAGGTAACTTTTTTGACTTAAAGGATGACCTATATAACTACTCTGCTGAGAAGATAAAATGCTTGTTGGTGTGTTGATAGACTCTGTATGTGAATAATTACTGAGAAGAATATATTAAAGGCTTACTGGTGTGTTAATAAGCTCTTTATGTGAACTGATTGCTGTGAAGAATGTATTGGAGGAGAAAGTAGAGAATCAAGAACATAAGTTGATTGCTTTTACTCTCCAAATCTTTGAAACTAAAAAGTTCACAAATATAAAATCTAAAAATCAAAGTCTAATGAGTAATTTGAATAAAGTAAATGATAGAGTTGATCACGCCATTATCCTCCTATTGGGAACTCAAAAACAAGTGGGTTCCAAAGACCAACTTGTGATCATGATTCCAAACATGAGAAAGAGGATTGGAATTAGGAATGGTCAGTTAATAGTATGTGCTCTAAGCTTAACATTGGAAGAACAACTGGATTCTCTCTCTAGACACGTCAAAGTAAAAGTGTATTTCAAAGGACTTGGTCCCAAATGAATTTATCTTAGAAGAATAAACTTTATGCAGTATGATTGAAGTAAAGTCTAGGACCTGGTCCTTAGACCTATTCTAAAAGAGCAAATTGAGACTGAGATTGGTCAAAATACCCTGACCTAACGTCTAAGTCCATATCACTCCTAAAAATTGGCTATGTCAAGGTGATAGGTATCCATAATAGAGTAAGTGCATACTAATGTAACTCAGTATCATACCTTCACAGGTATATACCCGTGGGGACAACTTTGGAGAAAAATAGTTGAAGCAACCACAATTTGAAAATTCACTCAAGTAAGAGAAAGACCTAGTCCTATCTCTCAGGTGAGTACCAAAATAATATGCCATGAATTTTTATAAAATTTATTTTTAAAAAAGTTCATTTGTCCTATCATATATGAACAAAAGTTTTCAATATGGTCCAAATATGAAGAGTCACACCGCTGTCATCAGATGCATCTATTAAAAAAGGTATCTCTTAAATATCAAACGGTCATCTCTTCAATTATAATTAAAATCCTCTTATTCTCTCTTTAATTAACTCAAAACATTATTCTCTTCCTAAAACTAAACTGGTCCTTTTCTTTATCTTCTCTAAAGTTCAAAATGGCTGAAATCCGATCTTCTTCAAACCCCATAAAAGTGTCATCTACTGATTATCCTCAAAAGTCACAAAATACTTTACCCATTAATCCTACTCTTAAAATCTCTGAAACCCTAAGTGAGCAAATTCTTATTGACAATCCTGCATCCATCAAAGTTCTTGCTGAGTTAGCCTTGTAAGATTTGAATCAAGGTCTCAACTCTCTAATTGAACAAGCGCTTTCTCAACCAAAAATTCCCCCTTCTCAAAAGAACCAGAGTCCTCTAATGACCCATAAATTTGCATTCATCTTGAAGAATTGGTAGGTTTTGAAAAATTGAAAAATTTGCCAGTACCTTGTTCCTCTAATGTCTATGAGTCTAAATCCATATTTGCTCAACTATGTGATAACGACATTCCTATAAAAATATAAGATCATATTAGAAGCATGAACTTAGGAGATGATAATCTGTTTCTACTTACTTGTGATCTAAATGAAAACTCTATAAGTATTGAGAAGCAATTTATAAAAGAAAAGAATGAAGAGACAAGGAATGAAGGGGTGGTATTACCTCCAAATAAGGAAGAGGATGAGGATAATCAACCTTTGAGTTAGAAAATTAATAGACTGAAGGACAAAAAAAGAAAAGAAAAAATGATTGACACTGGTGGACAAGGTTCTAGATCCCATTCCACTAAAGGATCTAAGCAAAAACTGCTAGCAGATGCCATAAAGGGAAATAAGTCTTCTACTACCAAAAAAAGAAGTCTCAAGAAAGCTATTAGTGTAGAGGAAGCAAATTTTAAAGTAGTAGAGGTCAGAGAAGACGAGGATATTTACACTGATATTGTCATTGCTTCTAAAAAAAAGACTAGAAGTTCATGGTAATGAGAGTACCAGGTTCTCTGATCTAAAGTATGGGAGTCATGGTGTAAGAAGAAAGAAGCACATAGATGTGTAAAGGAAAAAAGTTTCAAGGGACTTGGTCCCACGAAGAGAAAAGCTGATAAAGAGAAAGAGCTAAGAAGATAATAAAAGAGAAGAAGAAAAAAAGGTTATCCCTAGAGAAGTAAGGAATGCTGTCTTGGAAACTTAGAAAGTGCTGTCTAGGAGAGTGTTTGATAAAAAAATCTATAAAAAATTAGGAATGGCAGAACTGGTGGAGTGTATGAGGAATCATGGTTGGCTTCATCTACTTGAAGAATCATCCTCCATGGTGTTTGAAGATGAAGTTAGAGAGTTTTATTATACCATGGGCTTCTCAGAAGATGGCCTAAGCTTAACTTCTCAGAAGCACTGGGAAGGATTTTAGATGTAGATTTTATAGGAGTAAAATCTATTATAAAGGATCAACCTACCATTAAATTTATGATTGAAGCCTTAAAAGTGGGTGGGACTTCAATAGCTGCTGTGAAAAAAAGTTTTTAATCAGTAATTTTCAGCTAGTATATGAGTTTATCAATGAAGTTATGTTACCAAGATCAGAGAAAAAGACCATTTCCTCTAGTGTTGGCCTATTCTTAATAGAATGTTTGAGTAAATTTGAGTTGATAAGCTTACCTGCTCTTATGATAGAGCACATGAGAAAAGTAATCTATGAGATAGAAGGGAAGTATGGAATGCCTTATGGGTACTTTCTAAACAAGGTGTTTGATCACTATAGAATAATTGGGACAAATGGGACCCCTGAAAATATTAAACAAAAGTTTAGTCTGACAACCTTGTTGGAGAATAAATGCATTCAAGGAAAGGTTGGAACTGTATCCCAAGTATAATAACTCTTGGCTGCTCAAGAAAATTTGAATAGAGAATTGGGAGAGTTGAGGATTCAACTAGCTGCAAAGGACACTAAAGTAGTTCATCTAAAATTATAGAATCAGAAGATGTCCTTAAAAGGACCTAGTTCCACAGAAGAACTAGCAACAAAAAATGCAAAGCTCAAAGAAAAAATTACAAAGTTATCTGGTGAAGTTCAAAGACTGAATATTGAAGTAAAATCTCTCACCAAATAATTATTGGATGCTCATGCTGCTGCAGCTGATAGAATGGATATGTTGCTAAAATCATTATCTTCTAAACCCTCTTTTGCCTGAATCTTATTGGGTTAGTCTTTTGAGTCATTTTCTAGTTCCTATAGTGGCCTTTACAAATAGTTATTTTATAAATTTTTGGTACATTGTACTAGTACTAGTCTTATTGGATAAGGAATGAATTTCTACTTGTGTGCTTAATTTGTTTTATTTACTTTAAGCTATTCTTTATGTTAGTGTTGATCTATTGTTTATGAGTTAATTATTCTGTACGTATCTTTACTTATGGTTTACTATTAATCCTTTTCAATGATTCCAAAAGAGGGAATACTGACTTCATATGTAAGGACTAGGTGTTATGAGTATGATATGTGATAAATAGGGACCTGGTATCATGAAATGAGCTAAGACGTATGTGTGTTCATGTGGTCCATACTGATAAGATAAAGTAAGTGATGTGCTGAATAGAAGTGTGTATATGTACTAAATGTAGGTGCATGCTAATAAAGGGAAGAAATCAAAGGTTTTTGCTGCAAATGAAAACAAAGGACCAGGTCCTTATGTTGCATGATGGAGAAAGCATAATGATAGGGGCAACATTCATCTTTAGGTGGTAAGAACAGATTAAATGTGATGAATATGCACTAATGCTCAAAGATGAATGGTTGGCTTTTCATCATCAAAATAAGGAAAATTGCTATATATAGTTTTGATGATGAGCAACTGAACAACAAAGGACCAGGTCCCTGTACGTGTAAGGTACATTACAACTGGAATACGGTATCTGCACAGTTTTATACTCTTGTGTAACAAACTTGCAGGTGTTATTTTGCACTGACTTGGATAGTTAGTCCAAAGAAATTTTATCCCTAATCATCAGTCAGCTATACAAGGGAAGATATGCCTCTTCATCAAATCATTATTTTGCAAATACAAAGAGTGAAGAGAGGCAACAAAACGCCTATTTCAACACTGCTCAAGATCTTAGATATTTATGAGAGCTTAAATTGAAAACTATTCTTGATTTAGTACTGATTTATAATCGAACTACTCATGCAATAAGAGTAGTGTTTATTTTGAGATTTCTTAGGTTGAGTTACAAAAGTTTGTTGCGAATTTGAGCGAATCAACATGGAGAGTCCTTGGTAGAGTTACTAAGATGAGCTTGTAGTAGAGTTTGTATAAGAAAATGGATCCTAAAGGTAGGATCAAATCTAGATTGTAATTAGGAGGTTGATTATAGTGTATTTCTTTGGTTCTTGTGTGGGCAAGCCGTGGCTTTTCCCTTCCTGGGTTACCACGCTAACTCTTATGTGTTGATTGTTTCCCGCACTGCCTTTAGTTTTCATGCACTATATTGTTTGATTGCCTGTGATTGACTTTGAAAGACCTGGTCCCTCATGTATGGTGCAACCCCCAAGGGTTCCAACAATAATCCATTTATCCAATCATGAATTAATCATGCATAATAATGAAATTATAAGTTAGAAGTGGCCAGAATCATACCTTGATCTCGATACTGAAATAATGACCAATATATCATAATCTAGATATAATAATAATCATAATAATACCAATGACAAATCGAGTATCCAACTATTTCAGACAACCAAACACCCAGCCGAGCCAATGCATGTCCTCACCGCCCCATGGTCGAAAGGTCCGATCAGCACACAACATAATGCATAGTCTTCATCCATATCTATACAATCTTACCATACCAGCTGATAGAGATAGGTACTTACTGGTGATAGGTGATGCACATGCAAGAATAAATGTGAGGTACACAATCAATATACTCATCCTCCGGCCTTGCCGAGCATCATCATATTATTATAATATTCTTCACCCTTGCTGAGCATCATCACATCATTATAATATCTATCAGCCTTTTCGGGCATCATTACACCATAATAATATCCTCCGACCTTGTTGGGCATTATCGTATCATTATAATATCCTCCGACCTTGTCAGGAATCATCATCTCTTCATAATATCCAAATAAATGTCAATAATAGAGAGCGAGCCTCATGAGGGCTAAAGTAAATAATCATGAGAAGAGAAGCAAGGTAGAGTATATTTCCATAATTCATCATTCATTATCAATAGTACATCATTTATATGAGTGTGAACTTTAGGAATAAATCTCTGTAAGAGTGTAGAAAGGGTCAAATTATCTCACGACAAGAGTAAATAGTTGTATCAAATCATAAACCAGAATATATCCTGGTCAAATCTTTAAATCTTCATTATTAACATCTTTTATATATGTAAATAAAAAACACCAAATTTCGGTCCTTTCCATTTTATTAACTTATGGGCTTACTGCCTAGACGACGACTCACCCTATAAATTATGGGATGTCATTACGAGTCATAGGACCCTAATCGTATCCTGACCAATATGGATTAGCCAAGTTTCTATTATGATAGTGATTTAATCCTAATGAATCATAAAGACTCTATACGATTCATATTCCCATCCATAGCTAAACTAGTGTAAATTGCAAAAGTTTTTGCTAAAACTATGACTAGGACCTTACTAGTCATAAGGTCCTTTGATGAGTTGTATGACTCTGTCATAACCAAACCAGTATGGGTGACCTTGTATACTATATATACTATGACTAATGCTCGGGAGTCGTAGGGTGACCTTCGTGTCGCAAGGTCACCGGTAGTGACTGGACGATAATTTCAGTCATTTTAGTGAGGTCATTTTGGACATTTTTCTCTTTCCCAAAATTATAACACAAAACTTAAAACCTCTTTAGGGTATTATTATCACTCCAAAATAAATCAAAGTATTTTTTAAACCACTCTCAATTCTCCAAGGTCAAGATACTTAGGGTTTTCAAGAAGTTGATCAATCAGGGATCTCAAGGGTGATTTGTCTCTGTAACTCGTGATATTTCAGGCATGTGACTACCTCAAAATTTATTTCATTAAAGCATGAAATTATATGATTGTTAATGTGGATTTGAACATGAGTCTTGATACGGGTTGAGGGTTTTGGAAGGATTGTTTCTTAAATTATTTTCCCATAATTCATTACACATTATTCATGCTTTATATATGGTTTTAAACTTGTGGGGTACATGGGCATGGTGAAAAAACTAGGGGATTGTCATTTTTCTTAATTTTGTGAATGCTGACAATTGAATTGGTAATAACCCCAACCCAAATTTTGTGAAGGTGATTTTGGGTATGAATATAGTTGCATTGAGCTACTTTCAAAAAAATTGCATGATATAAAGTGGTTACTCAAACATGATGGTTTGATTTAATGAACAAAGGGATTCAGTGTTCTCCACCTTGTATTTATGAACAAAGTGAGTTGTTTTCCCATGTTAATGGAATTATAATGGCATAATAATGTTACCTTGCAAGAGTAGTCGGTATGGCGATACTAATAGTGCATACCTTTAGGTGAGTTATGTTTTGATGAATGTAAATGTTTTAAAAGTGTTTTAATTGGGCTTAAAAGAGGGATGTGTAGACGGATCATGAAAATGGAAGTCTCAAGGGACCAATACTAGAAAATAGTTGTTACCAATGCAAGGGTCTAATTGGCTGGGTGGTTCGAGTCCCTCTTATTATCTGATTAAGTGGTTTGAGTCCCCTATGTTAAGTTCGTAGTGCTTAATTCCTATTTTATATATGCCGAGAGGTTTGAGTCCCCTATGGTGCATATGTACATATGGTTATCCTCTGGTACTTATAGATATACACACTATGGCCCTTTCATCTAGGGAAAGAGCTGGACCCATATAGCCCGTGGGTGCCTTGATATGGTGGTTATGCTATCAATCCAGGCTAAGATTTTCAAAATGCATGCTAAGCCTTATTCCCTATCCCAACATATTATATAAGTGTACATATATATGTACACACATGTATCTGAACATGTACATTGAGTTAAACTAGATTTTGAATCGTCATTACTTTATCCTTGTCCCTTAATTAAATGCTAGTGCTCAACCTACTAACCATCTCTGGACACTATATCCCTATGTGATGCAGGCACTAGAAATACTTCTACTTTTCCTGCATAGTGTTAGGTGGATTAATCTTATTTTATCAATCGTTTATGGTGAAGTGATGAGATTCCATTCCCTTGAAGACTTAATTATTTCATCGGTTTTCTTTAATAAATTAGAATTAAAGAGTTAATATTAACATTGTCATTGTCACTGTCAGGGTCGGGGGCATATCCCCACTTAAATTATTTTTGGATTAGTAGAGGCTTTGTGGATATTACTGTGGATTGGGTATTGTTGTTGACATTCTTAGATGTCTTTATTACCTTTCTATCTTTTTATATATTTGAATTTCAGTCGATGCTAGGAGTATTATATTCTGTTTGGCTAGGCAAATGGGGTGGTCTCTAGTCCTTGGTGGATTTGAGATACTACTACGGCGAGACCCAAGTTTGGGTTGTGGCATAGTTGGTATCAGATCCTAGGTTCATAGTCAATTGAGTGTGTACAAGGCTGTGTCAAGTAGAGTTTCTTTTATGGGTGTGCAATGTACTGTACTTATAAGGAGAGGCTATGAGGAATATAGGAATGTTTCCCTTTCTTATTGTTCTATTTTGACTATAGAGTCAAAGATCTTGAATCTCTTCTAATCTTCATTTGTTTGCATTTTAGATTATGCCTCCAAAAAGGTATGATGTTTGTGGAAACTCTTTAGTCCCTCTTGGGGACAATCTGGACACAGATCATCCTACTTATGAATTTCAGACCTGGTCTAGGGGTCCAACTCTTGATTGCCCTCATAGAATTCTACCATTTCTATCTGGCCCTCAGTGGACACCTCAAGATGGTGTATATAATGCTAAGTTTTACCATTCAATCTATTTTCTTACCCAGTTGGTAGCCTATCATACTAAGTGTATCACTTCTGTTGCTCCATCTTTTGAGGTCACTAGAGTTGGCCAGTTTATGAAGTTGAGTCCTCTGACTTTCACTGACTCTAAGGTTGTGGAGGATCCTCAAGGATTCATAGATAAAATGGAAAAGATCTTTTGAGTTATGCATACTTCTAACTCTGAGGGTATTGAGTTAGTCGTATACTAGTTGAAGGATGTGGCATATCAGTAGTGTAAGGAGTGAGATCGGTTTAGGGGTGATGATATAGAGTTGGCAGTATAGGATGAGTTTTTGGGTGCTTTTTAGATCGTTTCTTTCCTCAAGAGCTAAGGAAGGCTAAACTGAGGAGTTTGTAAATCTGAAATAGGGTAGGAAGTATGCCCTAAAATTTCACCAATTATCTCATTATGCTCTTGATCTAGTATCTCACATAAGGGCTAAAATGAGGAAATTTTCTTTTAGGTTATCCCGTGATCTTATTTTAGAAATCAAGACTGCCTTGTTGAATAAGAATATAGATATCTCTCGACTTATGGTGTATATGCAACAAGTCAAAGAGGAGAATAAGAAGTAAAGAGAGATGAAGAAAAGATAAAGTGAGAAGTTTTGGTATTCAAATTAGGAGAAGATCAACAGCAGAGTGGTAGAGATGGTGAAAAATAGTCTAAGAAGAAGTGGAGCAATTATGGTTCCTATTCTATGATGAGTGACCCATATTTGAAGCCATATGTTATAGTTATTTCCGAGCAATAGTGGATTTAGGGCATAAGGTACCCGTATCAGGCTAGCACAGCTCAGTCAGATTCGTCTTATCCCTCTTTCCATTTCTATGGGCAAGTGCATCATGGGGTATGGATGAGGGGATGAATAGGTATTTTAAGTATGGTCATCTTGGTAACATATAGTAGGATTATCCTTCGAGGGTCACTTCTGGAGCTAACAAGGTTCCTTTTTTCGCTTGTTCTGCTCCTACACCAAAGGATGATTCTTTGGGTATTGGTACTGTTCAAAATATTTTGTATACTTTTGCCACCCATCAGGATTCTGAGGCTTCTCTTGATATTGTCATTGGTATGTTATAACTTTTTTCTCATGATCTGTATTGTCTACCTGATCTGGGGTCTACTCTTTCTTATATGACCCCTTATGTATCTATTTATTTTAGTATTGGTCCTGTATGTATTCCTTATCCCTTTTTTGTGTCTACCATAGCGGGTGAATCTATTATGGCTAGAAGGGTGTATATGGGTTGTGTGGTATCTATTTGTGGTAGAGACAATTGAGTAGATTTGATAGAGTTGGACATGTTAGATTTTGAGGTGATTTTAGGATTGGTTTGGCTCCATTCGTGTTATGCCTCGCTATACTGTCAGACCCATAAGGTTCTTTCAAATTTCCAAATAAGACGGTTATTGGGTGGGACAGGAGTTCCTTAGTACCTAAGAAAGGTTCATACTATATCTTAGAGTTCAAAAATTAATTTCCAAAGGGTGTATTTAACATTTCGTTTGGGTTAAAGAGTCTAACTCGGAGGGTACTTCATTACACACTGTTTCCATGGTTAATGAATTTCTTAAAGTGTTCCCTAATCATCTTCCTGGTGCTTTTTCCGATAGGAAAATCAATTTTGGGATTGATCTTTTTCTGAACACTCATCCTATCTTTATTCCTCCCTATACAATGGCTCCAACTGATTTGAAAGAACTCAAGAAGCAGTTGAAAATTGTTTTAGATAAGGTTTTCATTCGTCCTAGTATTTCCTCGTGGGGTGCTCATGTGTTATTCGTGCGTAAGAATGATGGTTCTCTTTGATGTGCATAGATTAGTGAAAATAAAGAATAAATATCCCTTTCTTAGGATTGATGGCCTATTTAACTAGCGTCAGGGTGCCAAGTATTTCTCTAAGATTGATCTTTGGTTGGGTTATTACCAATTAAAGATTAGGGAGATAGATATCCTTAGGAATACATTCCATGCATAATATGACCATTTTGAGTTTCTAGATTTATTTATCATTATGTTCATTGATAATATTATGATGTATTTAAAGAGTGAAGAGGATTATCCAAATCACATTTTTAAGGTATTGTAGACCCTTAAGGATCTGCATTTGTATGCCATATTTTTGAATGTGGTTCTAGTTGAATGCTGTCAATTCTCTGGGTTATGCTATTTCTAGTGAAGGGATCTTAATGGATACATAGAAAGTTGTAGTGTTTAAGAAGTGGCCTAGATCAACGACTCCAATTGATATTCGGAGCTTCTTGGGTTTGGCTAGATATTATAGTAGGTTTGTGCAAAGCTTCTCTTCAATTACTGCTCCGTTGACTAGATTGACTCAAAATTAGGTAAAGTTTATGTAGTTTGATGCTTGTGAGGGTAGTTTAAGAAGTTGAAGGATAAGTTGACTTTTGCTCCTGTATTGACCCTACTTGAGGGTACTGATGGCTTCGTGGTTTATTGTGATGTGTCCCGTGTATGATTAGGTTGTGTGCTAATACAGTATGATAAGGTGGTGTTGTATGCCTCTAGACAGTTAAAGGTCCATGAAAGGAATTATCCGACTCATAATTTAGAGTTGTTGGCTATGGTTTTTTCTTTGAAGATCTGGTGCCCCGACTCATAATTTAGAGTTGTTGGCTATGGTTTTTTCTTTGAAGATCTGGCGCCACTACTTGTATGGAGTTCATGTTGACATTTATTCTAATCATAAGAGCTTGCAGTATATGTTCACCTAGAAGGATTTGAATCTTAGGGAAAAGAGATGGCTTGAGTTGCTCAAGGATTATGATATGAGTCTTCATTATCATCCAGGTAAAGCTAACGTGGTTGCTGATTCTCTTAGTAGGTTGTTCATGGGGAGATTATCTCATATTGATGAGGAGAAATGAGGTTTGGTGAAGGATATTCACCATTTGGTATATCTTAGTGTTCATCACTTAGACTCCGATGATAGAGGTTTAATTGTGCAAGAGGTGGTAAATTCGACTATTCATACCAAGGTAAAGGAGATATATGTTTTAGATCCTATCTTGATGCAGATTAAGGATGATGTAGGTCACCATAAAGTGATGGTTTTTGAGACTGATGGTGATAGTATCTTGTGGTACCAAAGTAGGTTGTATGTTCCTGATCTCAATGGGCTGAGAAGAGGAGCCGAGGATCATGAGTGGATATACATAGTTCATTCTAATTCTAAGAAGATGTATTGTGACTTGAAGAAAATCTATTGGTGGAACAACATAAAAAGGGATGTCGCCAATTTTATGGCTAAGTGTATAGTGTATCAACAAGTTAAGGTTGAGCAGTTGAGGCCTGGTGGTTTGTCCCAAGAAATTGAGTTACTTGTGTGGAAGTAGGAAGTGATCAGTATGGATTTTATTATTGGTCTTCCTCGGTCTCGCCAGGAATTTGATTCAATTTGGGTCATTGTGGATAGGATGACCAAGTATGCTCATTTCCTACAGTGAAGACTAATTATTCGATGGAGGATTATGCTAAACACTTTATTCAGGAGATCATGAAGCTGCATGGTGCTTCATTTTCCATTATATCTAATCTAGGTACTCAATTCTCATCTCACTTTTGATGTTTCTTTCAGATAGGTTGGGAACTAAGGTGAAACTTAGCACCACTTTCCACCCTTAGACGGATGGAAAAATGGAGGGGATAATACAAACTTTAGAGGAAGGTCTTGTGTGATCGATTATGGTTGTAGTTGGGTTGATCGTTTGCATCTCATAGAGTTTACATATAATAATATTTATTAATCTAGCATTGGAATGGCTCCATTTGAGGCTTTGTATGGTAGGATATGTCATTCTCCTATTGAGTGGTTTGAGGTTGGCGAGGCTGGGTTATTTGATCCTGATTTGGTTCATCAGGCTATGAAGAAGGTGAAGGTGATTCAGGATAGGCTTAATTCCACCCAAAGTCACCAAAAGTCCTATACGGATATGAGGAAAAGGGAGTTGGAGTTCAAAGTTGGTGATTGGGTATTCTTAAAGGTGTCTGGGAGTGATGCGATTTTGAAAGAAAGGAAAGCTGAATCCTCATTATGTGGGTCCATATTTGATTTTGAAGAGAGTGGGTAATGTGGCTTATGAGTTAGAGATGCCTCCTTGTTTGGGTTTACTTCACCCTAATTTTCATGTTTCAATATTGAGAAAGTGAATGATTGATCCTTTCTTGTTGATTTTGTTGGAAAGTGTTAGTATTCAGACTCCTTATTATCTGAGAAAGTCCCGATTGAGATCTTGGATTTGAAATCCTGTCGGTTATAGACTAAGAATATGGCTTCGGTGAAGGTTCTATGGAGTAACCAAAAGCTTGGATAAACTACTTGGGAAGCTGAAGAGGACATGAAGTCTAAGTACCCATTTTTGTTCCCTATTCTAGATAATTGTGCTTAAGGTATGCGTTAATCTTAGCATCTTTATTTTCAGACTTTGCTAAAAGATGTTGTCATTTTCTTGACATCTTTGTTTTCAATCTTTGTTAAGGGTAAGTGTGGTTGCATTCCGTATTAAGTAGTTCTAAGGGATGCTTTGTCTCATCACTCGAGGATGAATGATCCTTAAGGGGAGAATGAAACACTCCAGATTTTGGTCCTTGAAAATTTGTTAACTTATGGGCTTACAATCTAGACTACAACTCATCTTATGAGTCATACAGTGTATTTATGGGTCGTAGGACCCTAATCATAGCCTGAACAGAGTGGATTGGTCAAGTTTCTGTTATGATTACGATTGGCTCCTAACAGATCGTAAAGACTCTATATGAGTTTTACCGTCCCATCCGTAGCCAAACCAGTATTTATTGCAAAAGTTTCTGCTAACACTATGACTAGGAGCTTACGAGTCGTAAGGTCCCTTGATGAGTCAAATGTCTCAATCATAACTAGACTAGTGTGGGTACCCTTGGGCACTGTCCAGCCTATGACTAAGGGTCACGAGTCGTAGGGTGACCCTATGAGTCGTAAGGTCACACGTAGTGACTGGGCGATAATTTCAGTCTTTTTCCTAAGGTCATTCTGAACATTTTCCTCTTTCCCAAAAACATAACACATGACTTAAAACCCCTTTACGGTATCATTATTACTCCAGAATAAATCAAAATAACACTCTCAATTCTCTAAGGTCAAGGTACTTGGGGTTTCCAAGAAGTTGATCAATTAGGGATCTCAAGGGTGATTTCTCTCCATAACTCTTAATATTTTAGGCATGTGACTCTACCCCTAAATTTTTTTTACTTAAAGCATTAAATTATATGATTGTTTATGTGGATTTGAATATGGGGCTTGATAAGGGCTGAGGGTTTTGGAAGGATTGTTTCTTCAATTATTTTCCCATGATTTATTATGCATTGTTCATGCTTTATATATAGTTTTAAACTTGTAGGGTGAATGGGCATGGTGAATAAACTTGGGGATTGTGATATCCCAAAATTTTGTGAATGTTGACAATTGAATTGGTAATAACCCCAGCCCAAATTTTGTGAAGGTGGTTTTGTTTATGAGTATAGTTGTATTGAGCTACTTTTTAAACAATTGCATGCTATAAAGAGGTTATTGAAATATGATGGTTTGATTTAATGAACAAAAGGTGTTGGTACCAGAAACCATGACTGCTGATGTGGGGGGTCTAAATACCGAGTGGTTCAAGTCCCCCTTATTATATGATTAGGTGGTTTGATTTTCCTATGTTAAATAACTAGGTGCGTAAGTCACCTTTGATATATGTCGGGAGATCAAGTACCCCATGGTGCATATGTACATTTGATCATCCTCTAGTTCATGTGGCTACACGGACTGAGGCCCTTTCAGATGGTGGAGAGTTGGACCCTTATATCCCATGGGTTCCTTATTATATATATATGTATATATATATATATATATATATATATATATATATATATATATATATATATATATATGCAACACCGTGCATTTTTGGACTAGTCTTTGAACCGTCATTCTTACATGTATACGTTATATTCCAAATGATCGCCATGTGAATATAAGTTTTGTGATCTTTATCCTCATTTTTTATGTGCTTTCGAGGTAAAAAATGTTAATAGCAATGACTTAGAATAAAGTTGAGTTAAGATAATTTGATTAATCCAAAATTTGATATTTGATTCTATAAGGGTCTACTTAAAACATGTATAAATTTTGATATACATAGAATTTTTTCATATCAAGAACCACCAAATTGTAGAAAATTGAATTAGCTTTCCAACGATATCAATTTTACCTAAATCTGATACCCGAGTGAAAAGTTATGTCATTTTTTATAGGAGGAATTAAGCAGTCGCGATAGCCCCGCGATGCGAGGTTTGCTTGACCCAACTAGGGGTCGCGTCGTGAGGGCATCTTGACCCTAGTAGGGGTCGCGATGCGGGGGCTATTCCCTATAGTTTTAGCTTCTTAAGGGTCAAGGAGTAGTTTGGTCCTTTCCCCTCAACCCCAAACGTCCAAGGGATGATTTAAAGCATCCAAAAGGGCATTACTTGCCCATCCTTCTCAATATTTCTCATGTAAAAACCCTCCACTTTACCAAGATCAATGATTCAAGCTTTTCCTCTCAAGAACACAAAGAATTCAAGTTTCAATTTCAAGATTCCTTCGAGAAATTTAAGAGTTCAAGCTTCCAAGCTCAATAATTCTTCAAGAGATATCAAGAATAGAATTTCTTTCACAAGTGCATCATTCAAGTTCCAAGATTCGAGCTGTATTCACAATAGAAGAAAATTAAGGTTTGTGGGGTTATGAACAAGGGTTTTCTTCCACCCTTGTTCCCTAAGTTTGATTTTACGTTGAATTTTGCATAAATTGAAGTTAGGGTTCATACCCAATTTCTATTATTTTTAGTTTATGGAATTATCATTTTAGTTAAGGCTTCAATTGCAAGATATTTACATATATCCATGTTTGAAATCATGAGGTTCATATTATGAGTTACATTCCGCTATCTTAATTGAGATCGTTGACAGCTTTTAAAATGATTATTGAGCATGAAGTTTAAATATGTTTATTGATGCATTAAAGCTTGCAATTTTGGGCCCTAAGTACAAATGATGAGTTTATAAGGAGATTATGATCTAAATTTCTATTGATAAGTATTGAAAGTGCTTTAAAAGCAAAGATGGATCTGTTGATCCCAAGCTAAGAGTATCAAATCCACATTATTCCGAGTGTTTATGATTTAAAGTAAAGTAAAGCATAATTGATTTTCATTACAAATACTTATACTATTTTAAAGTGGATTTCCTATAGAATGAGCATATAAGTAAAAGAGTAGTATTTAGCACCAAGCGGAAAGTGTGGGTTTAGCGCATCCTATTTCCTTAGAACTACAAGCCAATATAGGTACATATTTAGATTATTCCTATTCATAGGGATGCAGATACAGATTGTGATCACATAGTTTAGGTTATACTCCTTGGCAAGAGTATGACACCTCTCCCCAACGTGAGGTTTTACCCTTTGGGGAACAAGACGTTGGACTCCATGATAGGTCACATGGTTTATGTCGGTTAGAAGAACCTCCCTACTAGTAAAAATAATAGAAATATTTTTAAAAGAATTCCCTAACAAAAAAAATGAATGAACAATTTTTAGAAACTAAGTGTAAAGGCTCACAAATTTACTTAGATATTGTCTTTCATAAGACTTTAGTTATCAGATTTCAACATTTAGTTTTCATATGATAAAGGTGAGTCCTTTTTTTAACACTTAGCCAGCATGATTTGAAAACAGAAAAAGACTACAAGCTTTTTAGAACTAAGTGTGGTGGCTCACAGAATCACCTTTGCGCTTTACTTCTCATGATTTATGATTTTATAGTTTTGATTACTTAAGCCAAGGTGAGTCACTTACCTTTAGCATGTAGTTTTTGACAGTTTGTATGAATATTTCAGTACTATTTTACTTATGCATTTACCCCCACATGCTCAGTATATTCCAAAAGTACTAATCCACATATATGTCTATGTGCTACATTGTCTCAGAATATAGGTATGCATTGTAGCACGCTCATCATATTCAGAAAACTTGCAGATTTTGACCCATATATGATGAGTCCTCCTACTTTGGGGACTTCAGTTGGATGCTAATAATGTATTTTATTTTTTTTACTTATATGTATTGATTAGTGGTAGTTGGAGTTGCATCCCAGCTATCCATAGTCAGTATAGTAGAGGCTTCATAGACAATTATTATAATTAATGTATTCAATTTCAGTTTTATTTTGTAAAAGCAGAGTTGTATTCATTTTAATATAGCATTGTATTGATCAAATTTAGAAAAGATTTATCTTTCACTTATTCTATTTAGTTTTATGTATTTAATCAGTTGCTCACGAGTAATGCCTATATAAGGTTTAGCTTGGGATCACTTATGATTCTAAGCACCATGTGGCGTCTAGGGTGTACTCCCAGGGCATTACAAACTTGGTATTAGGGCCCAGAGTTCAATTGTCTTAAGGTGTCTATGAAGCCGTGTCTAGTAGAGTCTTGCAGAATGGTACGGAGATGTCTGTACTTTTCTTTGATAGGCTATAGGGCATTTAAGAAAAGTTTCCTTTTTTTTATACTCTAGATCGTGCTGTAAAGTTATTCCTTTAGAAACTTCTATCAATTTGTGTGTATATCCATACTTCTCCATCTATGTATTATTCTTGAGATAACATGATTAGTAAGTTCCAATTCCTCCCAAGATGATGGTCTCAGATTTACTATTAGTAATTTCATAAGTCACACAAGGGGCTTGAGAGGAGCTCTATTATAAGTTCCTCAAATTGAAAGTTATATCCTTACCCTTATGAGTTGTTCAGTTAAGACAGAGTAAGATATGTATTCAAATTCCTCATGAACCCTCTAATATAGATAGTGCTCATGAGAGGATACTATGAACCTAGATTGTTGAATAGAGTTTGCATTCGACGGATATAATAACCTGGAGTGTTATGATTCATAAGTAGTAGAACCTTCTTATAGTTGGAAGTATGGGTATTGAAGAATAGTGACAAAAAGGTGGGAATGGCGATTGATAAAAAGTATAGAGACCAATTAATGCATGATTTTGAATTTGTGTTAAGGTGATATTTCCTTGTGTGTTAGTTTAGTGAAAGGTAGAGAAAGAGTTATTAGTTAAGGTGAATTGTTGTTTGCTTAAAGTAGGGAAGGAGTTATTGATGGTATGTTTTGTATTATAAGAATATAGAATATTAGTGAAGTTTTTTGTGGTTAAGTATTGTCAATTTAGGCTTCCCTTGAGGTTGCAAAAAGGAGTTTAGTTGAAACTTATAGAGTTATGAAAGTAATTTAGGTTTATAGATGGGGAAATAGTCAGAATGTGTAGAAGGAGGATGTGCAAGCGGATTCTAATAAGGTATACAATAGGATTATGATCGATTAGAGTTGTTATGAGGTTATAGTGGGCTAGCATTTCTTGATGTTTTACTTTATAGACCCCAAGTGAGAATAGTTTATGAGGTTGTGTTGTTGATCATGCCTAGCACTAGACACTAAGTTTGAATAGTGGATGATCATCAAGGTGGAAATAATGATTGTGTAGTTAGTGATGCTAGCTATGTGGAAGTTATCTAGTAGGCTTGAACAGTGTATGCAAGAGTTTAAGTTCATATATTCGTAATTAAGTATGCTGTAAAGGTATGCCCAAGGTGATATGGGGCTGCATTATTTTAAAAGTTTATTAAGTATTGTGTGTGGTTAATAGTACGCTTGATTAGTTAAGTAGAAGAAGGCTAGCTATAGCATATATGGTGTTTGTAATAACTAAGTTAAGGAGTTATGGATAGGTTATGTTGAGTCTTTTAGTATGATTTGGATTCTTGTGGTTTAGAAAAAAAATAAGTTTAGAGATGTGATATTAGTAGGCTATAACGGAAGTGGTATGGTTTATTAAAGGTTTGGGGATGTCCCTGTTAAGTGTTATAATCTAAATTTGAATTTGGGATGATTGAGCTACCAAAAATAATAGTTGAAGCCTTAGATGGTGTGAACTCTGGGTATGGTGATACTTATAAAGATTCTAAGATTGTTAGTGTTTGAGTTATTATATGATGACTATTAAGGCTATATAAAGTTAGGAGTTGTATCTCAGAATGAAGTATTAGCAACGGGTTTTATACTTTCAGGTGTAGTCTTTTAGAGTGTGTTTATGTTTAGTATTCATGTGTCTTGTTATATCTCGGACTCTAAAGTAAAGTGGTTACAGTTTAGTTTAGAGTTAGTAAATGGGTCTACAGGCTTAGAGTGATGGCTTTAAGCTAAGGGGGAGATGATAGAACAAGTAACCAAGTCAGGTTTTAAGATTCTAGTAATGATGCCAATGTGTTGTAGAACAGCAGTAATAGAGGAAGATACCCGACCCATTATTGTCTCAGTGCAAAGTATTGTATTTTAGTCATCATGATATCTACTCATGCTTTACATGTCATTTCCATGAACATAACTCCAATTCATGCACTTTCCATAGAATTATGTACGCTCCTAGTCCTTAGTATAAGGAGTCCCAATTTTCTCAGAAGTATGAATCATGTTCCATGAACTTATGAACTCCAAACTCAGGTCATGCAACTCATTACTCAGGTACTTATGCTTTACAGTATGTTCTGTTCCAGTACCCATGTCATAAATTTTAATGATCAGCGAAATTCAGATTTATGTCATGTATGTCCTTAGTTCAGACCTCTCTGATGAATTTATGTCATTGATACTTTATTCCTCAGGCCTCAGTTAAGTGTCAAGTTATTCATAGTATTGCTTCCTTGTTCAGGTCCTCATGTTCTAACTTTCAGTGACCTCTCCTTATGCCATGAATAGTTGAAATTCTATGTATGTTTTCTTGGACTAATGGATGAAAGCTTTAAGGATATAGGTTTAGATAATATGGGAGAGATACTTTTGTAGTTGATGCCTACAAGTTCATGTGTGTTTATAAAGATGGCTTGAATGTCATGTTTGTGTACAAGTGGAATGTACAGTTGAGTATAAGCTTTCAGTATAATTCAGTTTGTATAGCCAACAATCTAATCTAGCAGTTAGACAGACAAGTTTCTATGGCTTTCCATCTTTCCATCTAGTCATAGTATTCGAAATTCTTATGAATATAGCTATTCCAAGAGGTAATTCATTCGCATTCATGTAATTTGTTAATTTAGCTAAGTTCATGCATCATGCACCCGTTTCAGATCCTAGATATTCATGCATGATTCAGTCTATAAGTTTCCCGTGCATCATCTTAGTCTTTCCTTAGTATTTCAGTCAAGTTAGTACTATTTAGGGGATGAAGTATCCCAAAGGAGAGATGTATCATAACACCCCGAGTATTCATGTACTAAACCTTTAATTTTTCTTCACAAAATAGGATCCATCTTGGAGTAATGGTTAACCATCAGTTGACACTCTTATTTCTATCTTAGCCTTATAATCGTTCTCATGTCATTGCATGTATTCAAGAAATTAGTTCAGTTCATGATATTCAGTTCATGATATTCAATTCATGTATCATGTTTCAGAATCAGTTATGTAGTCATGTTCCAAGTCTTGCATGTTCAGACTATGATTTCAGATAATTTTATACATTACTCTCAGTCCAACCAATCTCATTCAAGGACGAATGTTCCTAAGGGGGAGATAATGTAACACCCTGCATTTTTGGACTAGTTTTTGAACTGTCGTTCTTACGTGTTTACATTATAGTCCAAATGATCCCATATGAATATAAGTTTCATTATCTTTATCCTCATGTTTTATGTGCTTTCGAGGTGAAAAATGTTCATTGCAATAACTTAGAACAAATGTTCTGATATAAGTCGATTCATTCAAAATGAACAAATGTTCATTGCAATAATTTGATTCATTCAAAATTTGGTATTCGATTCTACAAGGATCTAGTTAAAATGTGTATAACTTCTGATATACGTAGAATTTTTCAGCTCAATACCCACCAAATTGTAGAAAAATGAATTAGCTTTACAATGATACCAATTTTGCCTAAATCTGATACCCGAGTGAAAAGTTATACCATTTTTTGTGTGAGGCAGTAAGAGGTCGCGATAGCCCCGCGATGTAAGGTATGCCTGACCCAACTAGGGGTCCCGTCATGAGGGCTGCTTGACCCAAGTAGGTATCGCGATGAGGGGGCTATTCCCCCACATTTTTAGCTTTTTAAGGGTCAAGAGGACTTTGGTCCTTTCCCTTCAACCCCAAATGACCAAGGGATGATTTAAAGCATTCAAAAGGGTATTAATTGACCATCTTCCTCAACATTTCTCACGTAAAAACATTCCCCTTTCCCTTGATCAATGATTCAAGCTTTTCCTCTCAAGAACATAAAAAATTCAAGTTTCAATTTCAAGATTCCTTCAAGAAATCTAAGAATTCAAGCTTCCAAGCTCAATAATTCTTCAAGAGATATCAAGAATAGAGTTTCTGTCACAAGTTCATCATTCAAGTTGCAAGATTCGAGCTTTCTTCACAATTTAAGAAAATTAAGGTATGTTGGGTTATGAACAAGGGTTTTCTTTCACCCTTGTTCCCAAAGCTTGATTTTTATTTGAATTTTCCATAAATTGATGTTAGGGTTCATACCCAATTTTTATTATTTTTAGTTTATGGAATGATCATGTTATTTAAGGCTTCAATTGCAAGAGATTTACATATATCCATGTTTGAAATCATGAGGTTCATATTATGAGTTGCATTCCACTATCTTAATTTAGATCATTGATAGCTTTTAAAATTATGATTGAGCATGAAGTTTAAATATGTTTATTGATGCATTAAAGCTAGCTATTTTGATCCCCAAGTAGAAAATATGAGTTTATAAGTAGATTATGATCTCAAGTTCTATTGATAAGTATTGAAAAGTGCTTTAAAAGCAAAGATGGATCTGTTGATCCCAAGCTAAGATTATGAAATCCACATTATTCAGACTGTTTATGATTTAAAGTAACGAGAAGCATAATTGGTTTTCATTACAAATACTTATACTATTTTAAAGTGGATTTCCTACAGAATGAGCATATAAGTAATGGAGTAGTATTTAGCACCAAGCGAAAAGTGTGGGTTTAACACATCCTATTTCCCTAGAACTACTACCCAACGTAGGTACAAATTCAGATTATTCCCATTAATAGGGATGTGGATATAGATTGTGGTTACATAGTTTAGGTTATACTCCTTGGCAAGAGTATGACACCTCTTCCTAACGTGGGTTTTACCCTTTGGGGAACAAGACGTTGGACTCCATGATAGCTCACATGGTTTATGTCAGTTAGAAGAACCCCCCTAATAGTGAAGAATGATAGAAATGTTTTTAAAAGGATTACCTAGAAGAAAAAGAATAAAAGAACAGTTTTAAAAACAAAGTGTAAAGGCTCACAAATTTTCTCAGATATTGTCTTTCATAAGAGTTTTGTTATCAGATTTCAACATTTAGTTTTCATATGGTAAAGATGAGTCCTTTTTTTTACACTTAGCCACCATGATTTGAAGACAGTAAAAGACTACAAGCTTTTTAGAACTAAGTGTGGTGGCTCACAGGATTACCTTTACGCTTTACTTCTCAGGATTTATGATTTTACAGTTTTGATTACTCAAGCCAAGGTGAGTCACTTACACTTAGCATGTAGTTTTTGACATTATGTATGAATAGTGTATTATTGTTTTACTTATGCATTTACCCCACATGATCAGTACATTCTGAAAGTACTGATCCATATATATGTGCATGTGCTATATTGTCTCAGAATATAGGTACGAGTTGTAGCTCACTCATCGTATTCAGATAGCTTAAAGATTCCAGTCTACTGATGATGAGTCCTCCTTCTTCGTGGACTTCAGTTAGATGCTAATCATGTACTTTATTTTCTTACTTATATGTATTGATTAGTGATAGTTGGAGTTGCGTCCTTGCATCTATAATGGGTATAATAGAGGCTTAATAGACAATTAGTATAGTTGATGTATATTCAGTTTCAGTTTTGTTTTGTATAAGTAGAGTTGTATTCATTTTAATATAGGTTTGTATTGATTATATTAAAAAAAGATTTATCTTTCCCTTATTCCATTCAATTTTATATATTTAATCAGTTGCTCCTGAGTAATGCCAGTATAAGGGTTATCTTGGGATCACTTGTGGTCTTAAGCACCGTATGGCGTCTAGAGTGTACTCCCGGGGCATTATAATATATAAATATATATATGCACACATATATGTGAACTTGTACATTGAGTTGAACTAGATTTTGAATTGTAATTACTTTATCCTTATCCCTGAGTTACATGCTAGTGATCAACCCCCTAATTGTCTACGGACGCTGTATCCCAATGTGATGCAGGCACCAAAAACACTTTTACTTTTCCTGTGCAATGTTAGGTGGACCGTCTTGATTCGTCGATCGTGTACGGTGAAGTGGTGAGCATCCATTCCCCGGAAGACTTGATCATTTCATTGGTTTTCTTACATAAACTACAATTAAATAGTTAACATTAACATATTCATTGTCATTGTCATTGTTAGCGAGGAGGACATGTACGGACTATGATTGTTTTTAGATTAGTAGAAGCTTTGTGGATATTACTATGGATTGGGTATTGTTGCTGACATTCTTAGGTGGATTTGAGTTTATTACCTTTTTATCTTGTTATATATTCGGATTTAAGCCGCTTCTAGGAGTGTTATAATCTTTTTGGCAAGGAAAAGAGATTGGTATCAGGTCCTCGGTGGAGTTGAGATACATGTCACGACCCTGGTTCGGGCCGTGATAGTAAATCATTCATTAAGTTAAGCAGTTATTATTGTTAAGAAATCCATATTAAGGTAGAAGGTGGGCTTTAGCCCTTAGTTAATGACACCAATAATAGGATTATAATCTAACTAGAATCGTATCAATCATCGATGCAACAATCATGAATGTACCAAATCTATGTATGCCATCACCAGTATTCAGCCATTGGAATCATAAATATCATACAACATCTTTCTCTGTCCCATATCGGAGAGATGTGTATATAAACATTTATATATATCATATCATTTACAAGGAAAATTACTTCTCGAATATCCCAATTATATCATAACACAGGCTTTGGCCCAACAATGGTCCGGAATAATCATAACATCATAATCATGGCCTTAGGTAAACATACGTATCCGGATCTTATATCAATGATCATGTTAGTAAGACATCTCGTAATATAAATCATAGCCTAACTATGAGGCATGGCATATTTATAGGATGTAAAACATATTTATAATCGTCTCACATCTAGAAGGGATATAATAAATAAGGCATCTGACATCTAGGAGATATATCATATCACTAGGGCATAAATCATAACTATGAGGAATATAATCTCTGTAGGCCAATTATCATATCTAGGAGGAATAACATCTCTAAAGGACCAATATCACATCTAAGAGGAAATAACATCTCTAATATCCCAACATCATGTCTAAGAGGAAATAGCATCTCTAATGTCCCAATATCATATCCAAGGGGAATTAGCATCACTAAAGGCCCAGTATCACATCTAAGAGGAATAGGCATCTTCAAAGGCCCAATATCATTTCTAAAAGGAATATCATGGCTATAAGCCACTAGTCATTATCCAAGGGAAAATACTATCACTATTTGTAAAAATACCAAGTAACCTTACACTAGGGTTTACTATTCTCTACTTGACTAATACCGTAATAAGTCCACAAAGACTAACATAAGTCCTGGCCTAAGGTACTGGGGGGGGGGGTAGATACCACTTCTAATCCTCAATTTCCATATTTAGGCAACTTATAACCCTAAGTAGGCTAAGTTATCTGTTTCAACTTCTATATATCAAGTAAGCCACAACAAATCCTAAGATAGGAACTTCATTTAAAAACGTGGGTGTTTATGTCAATTTTACTCAAATTATGGTGTCAAGATCACTAGACTAGCACAACTAAAGTTAATCACACTAACCATGATTCCAACATATAAACCACATCCAAAACCTAGCATTATATCATATCCATGCTACAATTTAGTCCAATCTAGGGAGAAGGCAATAGGATCCAAATGGGTCCTAAATGTACCACCTTATGGGTCTAAAACCCTTATCTAATCCACAAACTTCAGTAATCAAGACTAATGTCACGGGCTCATTTTTCAACGTGTCAGCGGCACACAATTTTGCCCGTGCGGCGCCCATGGTTCCCCCAACTATGGGCCAGCCTTCCTCATTTCCCAGGTCTTTAGCACGATCCTGTGCCTGTGGGAAGCTCGCCTCAGAGGCTTGCCCCCTTTGGTGCCGCTCCTTCAACATGTCGGCTGACATAGCCAACGTATAAGCAACTCTTCTGGCGCACCTTTAATCCGTGGATCTCATCCATATGCGCTCCTGGGGATTGCTATGGACATACCCGTCCCTTGCCTTGGCCTGAGCATTGCCATCGCATGCACAGTCCTATCCTCAAGCTTGACATCGCCTCATGCATGTGCACTTGGCCTTTGCTTCGCCCGAGTAGGGCAACCCTCAATCCTTGGCCTTTGTCTCAAGCGTCTTTCTTAGATATGCCCTCTCATGTCTTATGGCATAGCCAAGCATAGCCCACGCAACTTGTATCCAGCTTCCGTAGCATAGTGTCGCCCCACAACTGCGCGTCTAGGCCAACGGACCCTTGCTCGCTTGGCTGAACCTTGACCAAGCTCACAAGTTAGCTCACGAGTCTCTTCGGGAGAGTATCTCGATTGCTCTATCGGCTTGGAGGCATCCTTCCATCATTTAGACAGCCCACGGGGCTTGTCGGTTCATATAGCCAACCTCTAGCCTTTTCCGACGCCCAACGCTAGTCCACCCGACCTTGCGTTGCCCATAGGGTTCCCGAGCCCTATGAGTACCTTGCGCATTCCTTTGATATGCCAAGGCAGGCCCTTGAGGTTGTCCCTCAAGGCAGCACACTTGGGGTGGCCATCTGTCGACACACCCGGGGGAGGCTGGTAGGCTGTCACCATTCATACCCCCCTTATATATGCTTAAAATAAATAATCCCAATGTCTGCCACTAGACATCATTTTGCCCGAGAATCATACTGGGGCTTAGATCATTCATCCGACCTTCAAATTGGGTGCCGTTTGTTCCTACTCCTTTCTCTTGACTTCCTTCACACCTCCATGAATTTTCACCCCATTCCCATACACATGGAAAGAGTTATGGCCTTCGGACCAATCAGCAAATTACGACAATGCCACTAGACTTTGGCCAAGTCAAGCCCCTATCCAAACGGACTCCAAATGACCCCAAATTTGGTAAGCATACATAAGGTACCATCAATATCAACTCTCTAAAACGGAATCCTTAGATTCCACTTGTAGCTCAAAATGGCACGGCGCTGACATCGAACACCGCACACGATCCTCACCATGCCTCCGCCCCCCTTGGGCTCACACCAAGCCCTCTCCAAATCACATTTGCACTCTTAGGACATGTCATGCAACGTATATAGATGCTTGTTGCCTCATGTTATGCCCCTTTGCCTCATCTTCGACTTCAGCATATTCCCTCAGCACATGCCGCCTGCATAGCTGACAAGGTTGCGGCCTAGTTGGCACGCACACTCCTGGCGAGTGACAGGCCCCAAAACTTTGGGGCGTCACACTAAGCTATTATACTCATAATCAAGCTTAATATTCACTTCCATATGCCACATATAACACACACTATATTCGAAGAAGAGTAAGTAGAAGCCTACCTTAAAGTCAAAATGCAAAACCTTACATCATTCTCCATACGTCGATCTTCACTTCACAATATTAAAATGTCATCACACTATCAAAATAGTAATCCACTCATCAATACGGGTCTAACGACACCTATATTGCACTATTGTGCTACGGGTCGAAAAAAGACACCAAAACCACCAAGTGGGTCCCACATATGGAAATCACATTTTTGGGGTCAACCCAATGTTCATACATGAACAAGAAATCGTAACCCTCAAGAAATAGGTGAAAACAATGCTAATTTTGGGCTAAAATAAAGCCCTAAGCTATATTGGGTTTTATGTCAAGAACCAACAAATTGATTAAGAAATTGATGAAATCTTACCTTAATTTGGATGATAATCGTGATAAAAGATGTTTGGAAAGCTCCCAAGTCACTCACAATGATCAATTTTGAGTTACCACACTCATTTTGGGGTTTGTAGGTCTCAAAGATGAAGGGAAAATGCTCCAAAGTGTCTTGGGGTATATATATAGCCCCTACAGGTAAGGAGATATCACTATTGTGATCCTACGGGTCATTATCATGCTTGGGCTATCGCCATAAGCCTCATTGCGATCTCCATGAACCAGCACCAGCAAAGTCAAAACTTGTTTTTGACCCGCGAAACTCATTCAAACTCTGATTTTTGCAAATGAACTATGTAACCCCACTAAAATCGACGTTCCGAACATGTTGGTGAAGTTAGATATCCCATTGAAGGTCATTTAGACCAAATGTCAGCCCCACACCCATACTTACCATTTCCCCACTTTGCGACCAATAGGACAAAATGAGTTTGGGTGCATTAGGACCAGAACCAAAGGTCTACCTAACCTAAAGATGATATTTTTGATCTGTTGCAGTCGAAATTTCCATCCGAGATCATCTTCCTGAAGTTTTTGCTTGGTGGCCACTTGGTACCAGCAAAGATTCAAAATAGGAAATTGGCTCTAAAAACCAAATGAACAGTCCGGTAATCGAACCGTCGATCCCAGTAAGTCATATGTGACTTGGGGAAGCTATGTAGAATCTCTATCGGCAAAGATAAGTAGAAATATGAAAAATGACCGAAGGGTCATTACAATATCCACTACTAAAAGGACTTTCTTACCCAAAAGCCAATGGATAGAAAGAATCTCAAATCTTGAAATGATGAGGTATTGGGCCCACATATTCCAAGCATGACTTCCTAGACAACCTCAATAAAAAGAGGGTAAATTCAAGGGATTTTGGCACAAGTATCCCTTTTTCAATTAGCACCCTCACTTTACTTCCAAATAAATAAAACTCAATTTTAACCGCTAACTGGCCTCCAACTGAACTGAAAAGGTTGATACATGAAAATCTAAGCCACAACACGCTGATACCATCTCGATACCCACACAAATCAATCAAAGGCTCATCCAAGCCAAAACCAACCGAAGGAATGAGTCATACCACCAACTCCCAATCGAAATATAACTTTATTTTATAAATCCATACTTGCTATCTATTCCAAACTAGGAGGAAAATCACCTAAGTCCTGTATACAAAATCTCATCACTGTGAACTAGAAAAACTGAAGCTGATTCGCCGAAAGTCCATAGAAAAAACATGAGAATAAGCTTATAAGGTGCTGTCTGGCTCACAAATGGATATAATTAAGGAATATAATTCATTCTAATGTTACAACCAGTTCGGATAGTAATCCAACCTGGAATCCATAAGATCAAGGCATAACTACTCATCATTGAACATTCTTCTCCTAGATGTCCCATTAATCGAGAATGAAGCCATACCGAATCCAACTCAAGTAAACTTCTCCCACTGAGTATATCATCCAAAATTCCCAAAGTAAACTAGAAACTTAAGGTCAAAGCTAAAAGAACCAATATTGGGTCCATGGGATATCATCTGAATACTTATCAACTATAATCGATCCAAAGTCGAGAAGACCTAATAGCCTACAAATGAAATCTAAAAAATCTAAATTGAGAAAGGCCAAAATGAAAGATGCATACATGATCTACAACACCAAGCTAAAATCTCAATAGCAAGGCTGAATCACTCGGTCTCAACTACCCAAACCAAACCTAAAGACGGGTAGGCATTCATACTCTAAATCAATCATAACTTCCAAACCATATTCCAAGGCATCAAGTCCAAACTAAACCAATAAGCCTATATCATTTCCAACCATTCAAATCGACTTTAGTATCCAAATCTGACATATCAATAAATTATACCAAGCCATAGTTAAGACATATCTAAAGAACAAAAAATCACCACAGGGATAACTATCTACTGAAAACCCAAGCAACCAACTCTATATCAGTTAGAGGGTATAAATTATAGCCTCAAAACAGAAACTATGCCAAAGAATAGACCATAGGCTAAAAATGTAAATAACCCACTCCATAACTGCTGGAGGGCATGAACTATTTAAATATACTAAAAACTCTTCAAGGTTTCAAACAATACCAGTAAAGGCAAAAACTCTAGCAACTCAGAGAAATACAACTTTATCCAAAAGTTAACCAATCCAGTACTCCATCTCAGCTAGAATAGCCATAGGCACCTATCATCAAGGTGAAATACTCAGCCAAGACTCATTAGGCTGAACAAAATCTAGAATGTGGATTTCTTGAATCCACCCAAGAATCACATCATTGAAGAAGAAATATACCAATCTCAAAATCAAGGTCAAAGTCAAGACTACCACCAAAAATTCAACAACTCAAGATAAAGAATTTTCACATTGCCAACTTAAGAAGCAATTACAGAAAAGACCACAAGTCTCTAACTTTCCAACTCCACTTGACAAAACCATAACATAATAAGAAAAGAGCATTCAATCTTCACACTAATAACAAGGGAAACTCATCATAAGGGAACGAACCCAAAAAATCTATGAGACGAATCTACAACATCTCAATCTTAATATTAAAACCACTTTTGGGTGATGAAATATTCACAATTGAAGAACGAACCTCAAACTGGTGAATCTCACAAATAGGCTATATAGGAAGAGATAGCTAAAACAAAAGTCTTTGCAACCCGGGAGGCGAGTTTAAGAATCTCAAACTCTATAACAGGCAATATAACTAGATTGTAAACTTTAGAGTCATAAGGAACCATAAAAGGTGAACATACCTTTAATACCACAATACATCCCCAAATCAATCTAACATAACTAACCAAGAAGGAACACAATCAACCTCACTTCCCTAGGTGAAAGAAATCATCAAATTGGGCTATATCTACTCAAGCCACCGAATAAGATCATAAAAAAATAGAGGTCTAACTATTTAACACTAGTCTATACAGCTACCCAATAAGGATCAATTACATCAAGTAATAATATCAATAACCTTAAGCAGTGATAGCAATAGCAACAGTAATACAAATATCAATATAACAGATAGGTAGTACCAAAAATAAACATCAATATTATGTGCTACTCAAGAGCCACAACAAGGCCAATGTGCCAAGATAAATGGGACTCAAACCCAAATACTGCACTCCTAATGAGAAATATCAGTATAGATCTACTCCATCCACTACTTAAAAAAATAAACCATAGAGTAGTAACATAGTCCTGAATTCGATAATCAGGGACATAATAACCAATATCAATTCATCAAGTCATATAATCATCAATGGGTATGAAAACCCCAATACACATCATAAAAGATAAATGTGAGAAATAAAAACACGTTTATCATGGTGGAATTCTATATGACATGCTTGACTAATATAGAAAGTATAAATCTGAATGGGCCCAAACTCGAATCGACCAACTAAATCTTTAACTAAGGCAACAAGTGCACTATCTCTAATTAAATATGCCATAACATCATGGGGATGATCTGAATTAGCCGAATGACTAAAAATCCCATTAAAGGGACACTCTCTAGTACAGTAGCCGGTCTCTTTACAGTCATAGCAACTCCTGAAGCATCAATATAGAGAGAATACAAACTAAGCCTATGTGGTTGTCCAATTGACATTGAGAGAAAACTCTAGTAGAATATCCATCCTTCTCACAGTCATAGCTTGTCTTATAAACTATACGCTGGCGTGGAAAACATGCTAACTCTGCCCGATCACTAACTCACATCTAGGGCACTTTTTGAACTGAGGTCTTATCTCGCCATAATCCAAATAAGCTATTAGATAGAATACCAATAACACTATACTAATGGTATAAACTCTTTCTATCACCTCCGTAAGCCTCAATACATGCTCTTTCTATGGTCTTTGTATTACCCATAACTTGAGAAAAAAAGGACCTAATTTATACCATATGCTCCGACGCCAAGTGGAGTGGCAATGCTAGTTCTTTAATAATTCCATGCATCATGTCCCGCTCAAAAGGATATAGTAGTAATAATATGTCTGACCCCTCAATAAACTAAATCTCATACTTAGAAACTGATACTAAATTCTGATGAACATCAGTAAACCAAATTATGGTTTAAGAATTGCTTGATTGATCAAATTCCACCATAGTTGATAGGGATCTACAACATGATTTATATCCCTAGTGCTAAAACTCAAAGGGTAGAAGTAGTCATAAGCTCAACTGGAGCCTAATATGGACCCAAATCCTTTAGCTGACGCTGATGGTCTTTGACATTCATCTCTGACTCTCTATTCTGATATTGCACTGAACCCTTAGAAATGCCTATTAAAGTATCATCCGTATCTATCGATAATGTCGCCCATCTTGCATCATTCATTAGGGACAAAATAGAGTCAAAGAATGTGTTTGAGGTTTATAGTAATGTAGAAACATGATAAGGAGTCAAGAAGTAAATTTCCTAAAAAGTCCTTGTAGCCTCCTAAAGATGGGTTATGGATGTTTCCGCACCGACTAGCATTACTCTGCTAAACACTAAGCTCTTGTACTAATACATCGGTGAAACCTGGGCTCTGATACCAATTTGTCACGACTCAATTTCTTAGGTCATGATGGAGCCTACTAAAATCCACTAGTTGCAAGCCAACCTTGTAGTCCAAAATAGCTAGAAATGAATTGCCTATGTACAAATAGAAAAGAATGTGGAATAGATCAAATAAGAAAATAAAATACATAATAAAGTCTCAAAATATGGTGGTATCAGTACAAAAACTTCTACATAACAAGATCTCAAAGTAAAGTACAATTGAATATACTGATATAATTTATCTCTAAATACAATATAGAGACTAGTCTACTATATAAGAAAGAGATAAGTAATACTTCGAATGTCCGAAGCTCACTCTAAGTCTCATAACTATGGCTGCTCCGTAGACACACACATCGATGGTGATAGCCCCTATTATGATCTGTAGGCTTCAGAAGTGTAGTATGAGTACCAAATGAATGGTACTCAGTAGGCAATGATCAACTAAGCTCCAAAGATAAAGAAGAGTTATATAATATATAAACAAAATGGAAAACTACACCAAGAGTCCAATAATCATATAAACAAGCCAGTGAGATAGTATGGATGACCTATCCTATTTGTGTCCAGGAGACTAACACAATAAGGCTAATAAAGTATCAAGGAAAAACTATCCTATTTCAGCCATACTAAAAAATCTTAATGCTATACCGTATATCTCCATCCAATATATGAATAAAGGATAAAAGAAGGCTATTAGAAATATACAAGGCTAAGAAAGGAATATACAATCTGAAAAATAAAGGAAGGTATATACGGTAATACATAGCTACATATAACTAGATATACATAAACAGAGATATAAGGTCAACTCAAAGCATAACTTAGATCATCATATCTTTATTTTAAGGACTTAATATAATCCTTTCAAGATTTAGTACTAACATACTTAGGGTTCCTAATCCATTTATCTCATCATGAATTAATCATGCATAATAATGAAATTGTAAGATAGAAGAGGCCAGAATCATACCTCAATCTTGATACCAAAATAACAACCAATCTGTCATAAGTTAGACATAACAATGATCATAATAGTGATATAATAATATCAATAACAATGTGAGTAACCCGCTATTCTGGACAACCAAACACCCAGCTGAGCCTATGCATGCCCCCACCGCCTTAAGCTGGAAGGTTCAATAAGCATACAACAACACAAGGTGTAATCCTTATCTATATCTATGTAATTATCCTATATCGGATGATAGACATAGGAGAAAATAGGTGATAGGCGATGTGCATACCAAAATAAATTCCAGTTACACAATCAATATAATTATCCTCTAGCCTTGCCGGGCATCATCATATCATTATAATATCCATAGGACTTGTCGGGCATCATCACTTCATCATAATATGCTCCAAACCTTTTCGGGCATTATCATATCCTTCGTTGTCAGGCATCATCATATCGTTACAATATTCTCTAGCCTTATTGGACATTATCATATCATCATAATATCATTTGACTTTTTTGGGCATCATTATATCATCATAATATCCAAATTAATGTCAATAATAGAGAGCGAGCCCCCGAGAGCTAAAGTAAATGATCATGAGAAGAGAAGTAATGTAGATTATATTTTCGTAATTCATCATTCATTATCAATATCACATTATTAATAAGAGTGTAAATTTGTAAGTTGGTTGTTCAGAGTGAACTTTTGGACTAAATCCTTGTAAAAGTGTAAAAAGGGTCAGAACATCTCATGACCAGAGTAAATAGTAGTGTCAAATCATTAACCAAAATATATCTCGGTCAAATATTTAAATCCTCATCATTAACCTCTTTTATATATGTAAATCATTCATTAAGTTAGGCAGTTATTATGTGAAGAAATCCATTTTAAGGTAGAAGGTGGCTTTAGCCCTTAGTTAATGACAATAATATTAGGATTATAATCTAATTAGAATCACATTAATCATCGATGTAACAATCATGAATTTACCAAATCTATGCATGCCATCACAAGTATTTAAAGATTGGAATCATAAACATCATATCGCATCTTCCTCTATCCATACCAGAGAGATGTATATATAAACATTTATATATGCATAAATTATAACCATATAATTTACAAGGATAATTACTTCCCGGATATGCAACTCATATCATAACACGACCTTTGGCCCACTAATGTGTTTGGAATAATCATAACATCATAATCATGAACTTAGGCCCACATACGTATCTGGATCTCAAATCAATAATCATGTTAGTAAGCCATATCATAACATAAATCATAGCCTAACTATGAGGAATAAAATATTTATAGGCTATAAAGCATATTTATAATGGTATCATATCTAGGAGGCATATAATAAATAAGGCATCTCATAGCTAGAAGATGTATCATATCACTAGGACATAAATCATAGCTATGAGGAATATTATCTCAATAGCCATTTATCATAGCTAAGAGTAATAACATCTCTAAATGCCTAATATCATATCTAAGAGGAAATATCTTCTCTAATGGAACAATATCATGTCTAAGAGAAAATAGCATTTTTAATGGCCCAATATCATATCTAAGAGGAATTAGTGTCTTAAAAGGCCCAAAACTGCATTGAAAAAGAATAAGAATCTCTAAAGGCCTAATATCTTTTCTATAAGGAATATCATGGCTATAAGCCATTAGTCATTATTTGAGGGAAAATACCATCACTATTCGTCAAACCACAAAGTAACCTTACACTAAGGTTTACTAGTCTTAACTATGCCTAACATCCATAAATAAGTCTACAAAGGCTAACACAAGTCTTGGCATAAGGTGGGCCAAACAATCCCACTTTTAATCCTCAATTTCCATATTTAGGCAACTTATACCCCAAACTAGTCTAAGGTATCTATTTCAACTTCTAGATGTCAAGTAAGCGACAACCAATCCTAAGATAGGAATTTCATCTTCTAATGTGGGAATTTATGTCAAATTTACCCAAATTGAAATTTCAAGATCACTAGCCTAGACCAACTATTGTTAAGCACACTAACCATGATTCCAACACATAAACCATTTCTCTAACCTACTATTACATTAAATCCATGCTATAATTTAGTCCAATCTATGGAGAAGGCAATAGGATCCAAAAAGGGTCCTAAACTTACTACCTTACGGGTCCCAAACCATCATCTAATCCACAAACTTCAATAATCAAGACTAATTTATTTTACTCATAATAAATCCTAATATTCACATCCGTATGCCATATGTAATAGACATCATCTTTGAAGAAGAGTAGGTAAAATCCTACCTCAAAGTCAAACTGCAAAACCTTACGTCATTCACCATACGTCCATCTTTACTTGACAATTCCCAAAATGTCATCACACTATCAATATAGTAATCTACTCATTAATATGTGTTTAACGACACCCATATTACACTATTGTGCTTCAGTCCAAAAATAACACCAAAAACCCCAAATAGGTCCCACTTATGGAAATCACATTTTCAAGGTTAACCCAACATTCATACATTAATAAGGAATCATAACCCTCAAGAAATAGGTAAAAAAAAAGATAATTTTGGATAAAACCAAGCCCTAAGCTATATTGGGATTTTGGGTTAAGAACTAAGAAATTCATAAAGAAATTAATGGAAACTTACCTTAATTCGGATGAAAATAACGATAAGAGATGTTTAGCAAGATCCCAAGTCACTCATAATGATCAATTTTGAGTTATCACCCTTATTTTGGGGTTTCTAAGTCTCAAAGATGAACAAAACATGCCTCAAACACATCTTAGGGTCTATATATAGCTGTAACGCCTTGAGTCTGTACCTTAGACGCTACACGCTACTAGCAACCTCGAAGAACCACCAGCTAACCGATGATTGGTACCCGTTATGTGCACTAAATAATAATAACACTATAATAATAATATAACTGAAACAAGTGCGGAAGTTAGGCTGAAAATGGCATAAGGTTCATAACAGAAAAACCAATACTGAATACTAAAAGTTGAATACTAAAAACAAATACATCCATCTGAAATACTCTAGTCTAAAAGCCTTTAACTATCTAAATTATGGAGTTGATGGGACAAGCCCCCAACTAATTCTGACTATTGAAAACTGTATTGAAATACTGAAATAATACTCTATCTTTGAACTATGAGGACTCACCACTAAGTCTGCTGCTGATATGCTGGGCTGCTAAGTACGGTCAGGAGCCTATGCGTCTGAACCAATGATATAAGACATCATAGCGCAAAGAAAAGTATGTATTAGTACTTTGAATGTATTGGTATGCTAAGTGAGGTAGGCTGATGTGCATGGATTCATAAGTATGAACAATAACTGACTGAGTAAAATGAATATAACTGAATGAGAGAACATGCATGAATACATAAATTGTAACTGAGATCATGTTAACACTGGTTACTGAATTTTGAATACTGATTAACTAATATCTAAGTTTAGTGATACTGTAAAACTAATAACTGAGTGACTATTTCTGATTGTCCTGATTGATAATCGGGTGACTGTTTCTGATAGTCCTGATTTTGTGGAACTGAATAGAGTTCTATATTGAGCTGGGTGACCGTATTTAACAGTCTTAAATTTGTAAAACTGAATTGAATTTTATACTGAGACTGAAACTGAAATTGAAATTATAAGAGGTAATAATCTAACCAACTTGCCCCTCTCTGAATGTATTGGGGTCTAATCTATAACCTCAGTTAGAAGGGTATCAGTACCATGCCATGGGTAAAGATAAGCTGTGAGTTAACTCTCTCTGATAGGAAGCTCTTTCATCAACCCTCGCTGGCAGGAAATCTCGGAGGATATGTATCAACCCTAGTCTGGCAGGAACATATCTAAACCTACACTGGCTACATAGCTCTATAATGCAAGGATTACTACTAAAGGTCAAACCCTATACTGGTAGGAATGCCCCCATCCCTGGGTTCACTCGGTGCTAAATCCTATTCCCAACTGAATAGACATAGAACTAATTTCTATTCCATACTAGGCTTGACTGAATTATTACTGATCCTACTATCTAACTGAACTGAACTGAGTTCACTGGATTTCGCTAACTGATGGAATACTACAAAATGTGGTTAATTGACTGAGTTCACTGAGTTCTAAATTGAATACTGAACTAAGACTGTGACTGATTACTAAGTACTACTGTTCATAACACTACTGAGACTATTCTGTAACTACTGTAGCTCTAGGTAAACAGCTAAATTTTTGGGTATTGAATACCCAGGACTCGATAACATGAAAAATAAAGCATGGAGTAAACTTGAAAAGCATAACACTGTGCACTTGTTCATAACTCATCCATAGGGACATTTTATCAAGCACTTGTAAGGCATAAGTTTACACCTATACTAGCATGGCATGATTTTCCCCCATTTAGTTCACATAAGCATTTTAACAAATACATAGGGAGCACAACTATGTAGATGATACTAAAACAACATGTAGGCATCATAACATAAATTCTCAAATTCATAAACTCAATGGATTCAACATGAATTCACATGATACTACAGACATAATAATCAATTCCACATGAATCTTGTAATAAACCATTGATTAAAAACCCAATTAACATTATAATCATGAATACACTTAAACCCAATCATGGAAATCATAAAATCAATCTACTTGAAGTTTAAAAGAGTTTCTTGGACTCCAAGGGTGGAAGGAACCTTGGAGGAACACTTCACATACCTGAGTACTTGAATTAATAAAGGTTGGTGGTGAGTTCTTGGATCTTGAACTTTGAATTACAAGCCTTAGGGTTTTGTTTCTTGTGTAATTTCTAGAATAGTGAATGAATTTTGCCTCTAAAATGGGTAAATCCTATGTTTTGGGGGCTGATAGATATGTGAAAATGACCCAAATACCCCTGAGGATGCTGATTTTTAATGACTAAAATTTTTCCTAGCATCGCACAGACCGACGTGTTGCATCAAAGGGATCGACGATATGGCGACCGTGCTGCATTGAGTCTGCGCCGATTTACTAGAAATAGCATTGGGAGCTGGAGAAAATATTCATTGATGTGATAGGAGATGCGGCGCATCAAGATCACATCGATACACTGGTTTGGACTCCCAAACGTGCTTCAAACAATGTTTGAAAAATCCAAAACTCATTCGAGAATACTTACTGACATTCTTGATCATGAAGCAACTTAAAGATCGACATTTAATGGTCGTAAGGGTCACAAAATAAGATCACCAACTATGAAGGATAAAATAACTCTAAGTATGAATACTTAGCTAATGGTCTGGGACCCCTCAACAAGATTTAAAGGACTGAATTAAGCTTAGGATTTTGTGGGGTCTTACAATATCTCCCCCTTGAGAACATTCGTCCTCGAATGAGACTAAGATGGGAGAACTGATAGACTGAAAGTACATACTGGACATGCACAATTGAAGCATGATTTCATGGCTAACACTACTGATATACTGAATTATTATACTAAACATGCATAACTGATGCATGATTTTATAACTGATATTACTGATAAGCTGAGTTTGTATACTGAACATGCATAATTTTATAACTGATATTACTAATAAGCTGAGTTTGTATACTGAACATGCATGAATGATGCATGAGTACATGACTGAACTGATTCATGAATGCATAACTGAGTATACAACGTTACTTGATACCAAGTTGGTAATTACATCTAAACATGAAACTGAGTAATTTAAGGAAAATTGTTACCTTGAGCTGATTCTGGGTTAGTGGAGAAGAGGTGAGGATACTTGGTCCATATATCTGCTTCTGCTTCCTAAGTAGCTCCCTCAATAGACTAATTTCACCAAAGAACTTTGACTAGAGGGACTTCTTTGTTCCTCAGTTTGTGAATCTGATAATCAAGGATTTCACTAGAATTTCCTTATAGGATAGGCTGTTCTGAACATCTATACCCTCTATAGGGACTAAAACTGTCGGGTCATATATAAATTTCTTTAGCAAGAAGACATAAAACACTGGGTACACTGAAGCTAAGTTTGAAAGCAACTCAAGTTCATAAGCTACCTTTCCGAAATGGGTAAGAATTTGGTAAGGACCGACATATCGGGGACTGAGCTTCCCCTTCTTGCCAAACCTCTCCACTCCTTTCATAGGAGAAATTTTCAAATACAACAAGTCACCAATCTCTAACTCAAGATCTTTTCTGCGAAGGTATTAAATACCAAGTCAGGCCCTACCACTGCGGCCTCACCTACCTCAAACTACCCAATGGGAGATCTATATCTCCTCTCCTAGAACACCTCAAATGGAGCCATCTGAATACTAGAATGGTAATTATTGTTTTACGTAAATTCAATAAAAGGTAAGTGGTCATCCCAGTTACCTTTAAAGTCAATGGCATATGCTCTTAGAATATCTTCTAGAGTCTGGATGGTCCTTTCATTTTGACCATCTGTCTGAGGGTGAAAAACTGCACTGAGGTGAACTTAGGTACCAAGACCCTTTTGGAAGGCTTTCAAGAAATAAGAGGTGAACTACGTACCTCTATCTGAGATATGGACAACAAAACTCTATAAAATCTGACCAACTCTCTGACATAGAGTTTGGCATAATCCTCTTCTTAATAAGAGGTATGGACTGGTAAGAAATGAGATGACTTAGTCATCTTGTCTACAATAACCCATATAGAATCATGCTGATGATGAGTATGAGGTAAACCCATCACAAAGTTCATGTTCATTTCTTCCCATTTCCATGTGGGAATACTGTATTCTTGCATGGACCCACTAGGCTTATAATGTTCAATCTTAACCTGCTGACATATTGAGTATTTAGCTACAAACCTTACAATATCTCTCTTTATCCCATTCCACCAATAGAGTTCTTGCAAGTCACGATGCATCTTAGTGGCCCCTGGATGAATAGAGTAGTGCGCACCATGCGTTTCTTCAAGAATCCATTGCCTCAAGTCATCTACACTTGGCACACATAGTCGACCTTGGCAATGCAATACACCATCTCCCCTTTGGGAGAAAACCTCTATTTTTTAATCTTTGACTAACTCTTTCAACTTAACTAGACTGGGATCTCTGTCCTACTTTTTCTTTACCTCAAAAACCAGAGATGATTCTGAACTACTCTACACCCATACACTAACTTCTGCTGAATTGACTAAGCGAACTCCAGCCGGGCAAGATGATGAACTTCCTAAGCTAACTTCTTCTTATCATCTTTCATGTGATCAACACTACCCGTAGACATTCTACTGAGAGCATCATCCCAACATTGGCTTTGCCTAGATAATGCAGAACACTCATGTCATAGTGTTTCAAAAACTCTAACCACCTTCTTTGATGGAGGTTTAGGTCTTTTTGAGAGAACCCATATTGGAGGCTTTTATGGTCTGCGAACACATCAACATGTAACCCATAAAAATAGTGCCTTCAAATATTTAAGGAAAATACCACAACCGCTAACTCAAGATCATGAGTGAGGTAGTTCTACTCATGAGGCTTAAGCTGTCTAGAGGCATAGGTTATGAGCTTACCTCTCTATATCAAAACATACCCCAAACCAACTCTAGAAGTATCACAATATACAATAAAACCATATGAACCATCTGGTAGAGTCAAAACTGGAGCTGTAGTGAGTTAAGTTTTCAACTCCTAAAAACTTTTCTCACAAGAATCTGGAACTTGACTTTATTCTAAGTCAATCTGGACATGAGGGATGCAATAGATGAAAATCCATCAACAAACTGTAGGTAATAGCCGGCCAAACCCAAGAAACTCCTAATATCTATCATAAAAATAGGCTTGGGCTAGTTTCTTACTGTTTTGATCTTTTGAGGATCCCCTCGAATGCCATCACCGAAAACTATATGACCAAGAAAGGCTATTGACCTTAGACAAAATTTGCACTTACTGAATTTGGTGAACAACTGATGGTTTTTGAGAGTCTGTAACACTATTCTAAGATGGTCTACATGATCATGTTCACTATAGGAGTAGACAAGAATGTCATCTATGGTGACTATGATGAACATGTCCAAGTACTACTTGAACACACGGTTTATCAAGTCCATGAAAGTTGTTGGGGCATTGGTAAGACCAAAGGACATGACTAGGAATTTGAAGTGACCATAGTGAGTTCTAAAAACTATTTTCCAAATGTCATATTCTCTGACTCTGAGATGATGATAGCCTGATCTGAGGTATATCTTAGAAAATTAACTGGCACCCTGAAATTGGTCAAACAAGTCATTAATTCTGGAGAGTGGATACTTGTTCTTGACCGTGACTTTATTCAACTGATAGTAGTCTATATACATCATAAGAGAACCATCTTTCTTATATATGAATAGAACTGGTGTACCCTACGAGGATATGCTAGGTCTGATGAATCCCTTATCTAGGAGATCCTTCAACTGTTCTTTTAATTCTTTGAGTTTTGCTTTGTATGGAGGAATAAATATGGGCTGAGTATCTGGGAAAAGGTCTATTATTAAGTCAATTTCCCTCTCAGGAGGAATCCCAAGAAGATCTTTGGGAAACATATCTAGGAATTCACATGCTACTAGAACTGACTCAAGACTGAAAGTCTCAAAACTTGAATCCTTAACTCGAATGAGATGATATATACATCCCTTAGATGTAATTTTTCATGCCCTTAGGTAAGAAATAAGCTGACCCCTAAGTGTTGAGGTACTACCCCTCCATTCTAGGACAGGTTTATTTGGAAACTAAAATTGGAAAATTTTATTTCTCCAGGCAACTGAGTCATACCATTAATGAAGACAATCCATGCTGAGAATGACATCAAAATCTATCATCTCTAATTCTACTAAGTTTGCTGAAGTGACTTTCTGAGATACTATAACTGGATAGTCTGCTGAAGTGACTTTCTGAGATACTATAACTGGATAGTTCTGTATACCTGCCGGGCTATGATAGATTTACCCACAGAGGTAGAGATAGAGAAAGGCTCTATTAGGATTTTAGGACTGACTCCAAAGTCAACAGCTATATAAGGAGTTACAAAGTACAAGAAATCTCCTAGATCTAGTAAAGCATAAATATGTAAATGATAAACTTATAACGTACTAGTGACCACAATAGAAGAACTCTCCTGATCCTGTGGGGATTGAAGTGCATAGAGCCAGTTTAGGCATTGCCCGTTGGTGGCGCTGGAAGTGGTACCCTACTAATTCAGGCGATCGAACTGAGCTGGGGGCGATTATGCTGACTCTTTGAACCCACCCGAGGACACTGTCTGACCCTGTGGCCTGGCTTACCACATCCAAAATATACGTCACTGCTAGCTCTGCAGACACCCTAATAGTTTCTGCCATACTTCTGGTAGAGAGGATTTGTTCGGGCATTGTGATGTTCCAGCTTTTGACAAATTATTTTGCATTTTTTTCTTATGAAAATTACATGTTTTCAAGCAACCAAGGTTGCATTTAATGCTGGGTTTTAGTGTTTTAGGGTAAGAAGCTAGCTGAAAGAAAAGACACATAAGATTGGCAAAAAAACACTTCTGAGGGTCAAAATGGGGGACCACCAGTCTCGCAATGACAGCCCATATGGTAGACCACCAATCTTACAATGGACCACCACTTTGGTCGTCAAGTCAAAGCAGAACCTGGCATCTTGAAATATCCAACGACGGCTCATATGGTGGACTGCCAGTCTTGAGATAGATCACCACTTTGGCCATCAGTGCTAAGAAAAACCTACCTTTATAGGATCATTAGCGATGGCCCATATGGTGGACTGTCAGTCTTGCGATGGACCACAACTTTGGCCATTAATGCTAAGCAGAACCAACCTCTCCAAGATCATTAGCGATGGCCCATATGGTGGACCATCAGTATTACAATAGACCACCACTTTTGCCATTAGCGCTAAGAAAAACTTAGCTTTCAAGGATCATCAATGATGGCTAATATAGTGGACCATCAGAATTCTGATGGACCACTACTTTGGCCGTCACTTTAGATACGGATTATATAATTTTGAATTTTAAATGCTTTTTACCCGAGAACATATAAATACCCAGTTTTAGATTTTATTAAGGATCTTTATCTTTTATCAGAGTTTCCATACTTGAAATATATTGCATGTAGGTTTTCTCTGAGATTCATTCTAGAATTTGTGGATCTAGATTCCATCATTATTTTCTCCATTAAAGATTGAAGAACAACAATTGTGACTTTTGTAAGTAAATTTTGAATTAATTTATGAATAACACAATGACTTCTTCTCTTTTTATAATGGAGATGTGTGGCCAAGATCCCATAACTAGGGTTGTGGGAGCCTTGATGTGAATAGCTGATTGGGGGTTGTGAATCGGGTAGATTCCTATGATTAATTGATATTGCATAAACCCTTGTTCACTTTAATGACTTTTCTTGGTTGAAAACTTGTAAAGTGATCCCAAGAACATCACTTATTCTAATAGAAAAGTATTTTTTGGGAAAAGAAAGGGTTTACATAAATCTAAAGGCTGTAACCTTTGGATGGAGGGTAAATGCCTTAACCGGATCAACCCATGTGAGAATATAGTTGAATTAATAATACATTTCTTAAGTTTGAAAGAATTAAGGGATAAGCTACTCATTTAGGTTGAGATACTAATGGGTAAACCTTAGAATTCAATTATTCTTGCAATTAGAATTGTTCATTGGGAATTCAAAATAGTTCATAACTCTAGCTGTTAAGCATCTTGGTAACCATAACTCTAGTTTGACTACTCATACTAAATTACTATTTGTAATATAAATCGACATTTGTCTTACTTTTTGTGACAAACATTTGAATACAGTTGATAAATCAAACCCCTTATTTTATTCTAGAACCCTTGATCAGCCGTCTAATAATAACCACAATACTTAGTGAGCATAGTATTCCCCGTAGAATTTGACACCCAACCTAGTTGGGTTCTATATTTGATAGTAACTACTTAAACCAACTGGGTTGGGTGTCGAATCCTATAGGGAATACTGTGCTCACTAAGTATTGTGGTTGTTATTAGACTGTTGATCAAGAGTTCCAAAATAAAATAGAGGTTTTGATTTATCAACTGTATTCAAATATTTATTACAGAAATTAATCCAAATGTCGATTTGTATTGCAAGTAGTAATTCAGTATGAGTAGTCAAACTAGAGTTACAGTTACCAAGATGATTAGGAAGCTAGGGTGGTGAACTATTTTGAATTCCCAATGAATAATTCTAATTGTAAGAGTAATTGAATTCTAAGGTTTACCCATTAGTTTCAACCTAAATGAGTAGCTTATCCCTTAATTCTTTCAAACTTAAGGAACATAATATTAATTCAACTATATTCTTACATGGTTTGAACCAGTTAAGGCATCTACCCTCTAGCTAAAGGTTACAACCTTTAGATTTATGTAAACTATTTCTTTTCCTAACAAACACTTTTCTATTCGAACAAGTGATGTTCTTGGGCTCACTTTTCAAGTTTGCAACCAAGAAAAGTCATTAAAGTGAAGAAGGATTTATGAAATATCAATTAATCATGGGAATTTACTAGATTCACAACCCCAATCAACTATTCATATCAAAGCTCCCATAACCCTAGTTATGGGAATTTAGCCACACATCTCCATCATAGAAAGAGAAGAATTCATTGTGTTATTCATAAATTAATTTAAAATTTACTTTCAAAAGTCATAATTGTTGTTCTTCAATGTTCAATGGAGAAAATGATAATGGAATCTAGATCCACAAATTTTAGAATGAATCACAGAGAAAAACTACGTATAATATATTTCAAGTGCGGAAACTCTGATAAAAGATAAAGATCCCTAATAAAAAATAAAACTGGGTATTTATATGTTCCCAGGTAAAAAGGATTTAAAATTCAAAATTATAAAATCCACATCCAAAGTGACGGCCAAAGTGGTGGTCTGGTAGAATTTTGATGGTCCACCATATAAGCCATCGCTGATGATCCTTAAAAGCCAAGTTCTACTAAGCGCTGATGGCCAAAGTGGTGGTCTGTTACAAAACTGATGGTCCACCATATGGGCCATTGTTGATGATCCTGGAAAGGCTGGTTTTTCATGGTGGTCCATCACAAGACTGACGGTCCACCATATAGGCCATCAGTGATGATCCTAGAGAGGTAGGTTCAGCTTAGCACTGATGGTGAAAGTGGTGGTCTTTCTCAAGACTGGCGGTCCACCATATGAGTTGTCGCTGGATGTTTCAGGATGCCAGGTTCTACTTTGACTTTATGGCCAAAGTAGTGGTTCGTCGTAAGAATGGTGGTCCACCACATGGGCTGTCGCTAAGTTTTCTAAAATCCTGGGTTCTGTTTGGGCCTGAAGGTTAAGTTAGTAGTTCTTTGCGAGACTGATGGTCCACCATTTTGATCCTCAGAAGTGTTTTTCTGACAATCTTCTAAGTCTTTTCCTTCAGCTAGATCCTTAACCTGAAACACTAAAACCCAACATTAAATGCAACCTTGGTTTCTTGAAAACATGTAATTTTCCCAAGAAAAAGATGCAAAATATTCTGTCAGAAGTTGGAACATCACACTGCTAACACTACCCTAGGGTTTAAGGCATGGAGCCTTATCTCTATTATTATTTTTCAATTTTGGCACTGGAGCACTGGATGAGGACGGAGCTGGAACTGAAGATTTTGGGTGGAACTGAGAACGATTCCCACCCTCTGATTTAGGCTGAGTGAAGTTGAAGCTACCTGTTCTAGCTCTCTTATTCTCCATCTCCTTCTCTTTATTCTTAGCCTCTTCTATCTGCTGATCATGGACCATAAGCCTGGATATGTCCATCTCCTTAATCAGCATTGTGGTCCTACACTTCTTGACCACACTATTAGACACGCCAGATACAAACTTACTCATCTTAGATCTGCTATCTGCTACAACATAAGGGGTATATCTTGCTAACTGAGTAAACTTGAGAGAATACAATTGTACTATCATGTTTCCCTACTTTTGATTAATAAACTCTAAAACCTTCACTCTTTTCAAATCTAGCGGGAAGCACCTATCTATAAAAGCAATAGTAAACTCCTCCTATTTTATGGGCCCTGCATCTGCAACCCTCTTTCCTTTCCACTATTTGAACCACGAGTGAGATACATCCTGTAACTGATATGTGAAGAACTCAACACTCTTACTAGTAGTCATCCCCATAATATCTGTAACGTTCTGCACCTAATCAAGAAATTCCTATGGGTCCTATCTGACTTTGACCCGATAAAAGAGGGAGGGTTCATTTAGGTAAAGTCTCAAATCCTGGCTGTAGTAGTATTGACCACTGGGTTGGACAGAATGGTAGTTGGCGTTTATTCTAGGCTGCTATAGAATGAGCTAGGGTGGTGAAATCTGCTCTAAATTCTACATGGGAGACATGCTCATCCAAAGGATCTACCTGGGCGGGCTGAGGGTCTAGTTGACTTCCTGTTCTTCTTTCATTATTCTTGGGAGGAATGTTCTATAAAAATAAGGAATAAAAGGATTAGACTGAGAGTTTATTATAAGTTTATGCTCACTCGCATGATAGGAATACTGAAAGAAGGGAAACTTTTCCTAAGATATCTCGTAGCCTCCTGTCCATAAGTGTTGTGCGCTACACACCCATGCAGAAGACTCTACTAGATGTGGCTTTCAGACTTCCTAGGACTCTGTTGAACCTTAGGCTCTGATACTAAGTTTGTAATGCCCCAAGTCTGTACCCTGGATGCTATACAGTGCTAGCGACCCCGAAGGACCACCAGCTAATCCATGACTGGTACCTACTGTGAGCACTGAATAATAATAACACTATAATAACAACATAACTAAAATAAGTGTTAAATTTAGGCTAAAAATGCCATAAGGTTCATAACTGAAAGATATATACTGAATACTGAAAGCTGAATACTGAAAACTGAAACATCCATTTGAAATACTTTAGTCTAAAGGCCTCTAAATATCTGAATTATGGAGCTGTTGGGACAAGCCCCCAACTAACTCTTACTACTAAAAACTGTATTAAAATACTAGAATAATACTTTGTCCTCAAACTATAAGGACTCACCACTAAGTCCGTTGCTGATAGGCTGGGCTGCTAAGTACGGTCAGGAGCCCGTACGTCTGAACCTATGATATAAGACATCATAGCACAAAAGAAAAGTATGCATCAGGACTTTGAATGTACTAGTATGATAAGTGAGGTAGGCTAATATGCATGGATTCATAAGCATGACTAATAATTGACTGAGTAACATGAACATAACTGAATGAGAGAACATACATGAATACATAAACTGTAACTGAGATTATGTTAACACTGGTTACTGAGTTCTAAATACTTATTAACTGATATCTAAGTTTACTGATACTATACTATTGATAACTGAGTGACTGTTGTTGATAGTCTTAATTGATAACTGGGTGACTATTTCTGACAGTCCTAATTTTATGGAACCAAACTAAGTTCTATACTGAGCTGGGTGACTGTATCTGACAGTCCTAAATTATAGAACTAAACTGAGTTCTATACTAAGATTTAAAATGAAACTAAAACTATGAGAGGTAATCATCTAACCAACATATCTCTCTCTGAATGGATTAGGGTCTAACTTGTAACCCCAGTTGGAAGGGTATCATACCGTGTCATGGGTAAAGATAAGCTCTGAGTTAACCCTCTCTGACAGAAAGATCTTTTGTCAACCCTCGCTGGTAGGTAAACTTAGTCGAGATGTATCAACCCTAATATGGTCGAAAGATATCTTAACCTACACTAGCTACATAGTTCTGTAATGCAGGGATTGCTACTAAGCGTCAAACCCTATACTGGCAGGAATGCCCCTATCCCTGGGTTCGCTTGGTGCTGAATCCTACTCCCAACTGAATAGAGACTGAACTGATTTCTAGTCCATACTAGGCTTGAATGAATTATTATTGATCGTACTGTCTAACTAAACTGAATTGAGTTCACTGGATTCCGCTAACTACCGAGTACTACTAAATCTGGTTAACTGAGTTCACTGAGTTCTAAACTGAATACTGAACTAAGACTGTGACTGATTACTAAGTAGTACTGTTCGTAATACTATTGAGACTGTTTTGTAACTACTGTAGCTCTATTAACAACTAAATTTTTGGGTATTGAATAACCCCAGGAATCGATAACATAAAAATTAAAGCATGGAGTAAACTTGAAAAGCATAAAACTGTGCACTTGCTCATAACTCATCCATAGGACCATTTTATCAAGAACTTGTAAAGCATAAGTTTACACCTATACTAGCATGGCATGATTTTTTCCCCATTTAGTTCACATAAGCATTTTAACAAACACATGGGGAGCATAACTATGCACATGATACTAAAACAACATGTAGCCATCATAACATAAATTCCCAAATTCACAAACTCAATGGCTTCAACAAGAGTTCACATAATACTATCCATATGATAATCAATTTCACATGAATCTTGTAATAAACCATGGATTAGAAACCTAATTAACATTATAATCATGAATATACTCAAACCCAATCATGGAAACTATAAAATCAATCTACTTGAAGTTTAAAGGAGTTTCTTGGACTCCAAGGGTGGAAAGAACCCTTGGATGAACACTTCACATACCTGAGTACTTGAATTAATGAAGGTTGGTGGTGCATTCTTGGATCTTGAACCTTGAATTAGAAGCCCTAGGGTTTTGTTTCTTGAGTAATTTTGAGAATAGTGAATGGATTTTGCCTCTAAAGTAGCTAAATCTCATGTTTTGGGGGATGAGAGATGTGGGAAAATAATCTAAATACCCATGAGGATGCGGCTTTTTAATGACTAAAAATTAGCTAGTGACGCGCAGACTGATGCGCTGGGAGATGAGGGAAAATATTCATCAATGTGATAGGTGATGTGGCACGTCGATACACTGGTTTGGACTCCCAAACGTGCTTCAAACAATGTTTGAAAAATCTTAAACTCATTCAAGAACACCTACTGACATTTCTGATCGTGAAGCAACTTAAAGATCGACATTTAATAGTCGTAAGGATTGAAAAATAAGATCTCCAACTATGAAGCCTAAAATAACTCTAAGTATGAATACTTAGCTAAAATTTTCCAAATATGGAACCCCTCAACAAGCTTTAAGGACTGAATTAAGTTTAGGATTTTGTGGGGTCTTACAATAGCCCCTACACGTAAAGAGATATCATTATCACGATCCTAGGGTTCACTATTGTGCTAGAGAGATCTCTATAAGCCTCATCACGATCGCCATCCATCCTCACCAGTAAAGCAAAAACTTGTTTTTTAACCTTAAAACTCATTCGGACTCCAATTTTTAAAAATAAACTTTGTAACCCACTAAACTCAATGTTTCAAACATGTTGGTGTAGTCTAATTTTCCATTGGAGGTCATTTAGACCAAATATAGTCCCCACACCTATACTTATTTTTTTCTACCTTTTGACTAGTAGGTCGAAATGAGTTTGGGTGCATTGGGACCTAAACCAAAGGTCTACCTATCCTAAAATCGATAATCCAAATCTTCTAGAATAGTTGTAGTTTACATCTAAGATTGTCCTCTTAATTTTTTCATCCAGTGGCCATTTAGAACCAATGAAGACTTCAAAATAGAGAATAGGCTCTAAAAATCAAATAAACTGATGGATAATCGAACCGTCAGTCCCAACAAGTCATAAATGACTTGAGGCAGCTATGGAGGAGTCCTAATCATGGACATAAGTGGAAATATAGAAAAACCAAAAGGGTCATTACAAATAGAGAGGTAGTGATAAGTTAGAATTAATCCATTATGATTTTGTGGTAACATGAGCATTCAGGTAAGAGGTTATTTTGAGTATTCTGGAACACACACTAAAGATTACTCATGATATAAATATATATATATATACATGTATATATATATATATATTTGATGTTTCATAAGTTTGAATGTTTTGATAAACTCAAGATATTCAAATAAAAATAAAAAACCATCGTGATAAATTTATTAAATCACTGCGATCTGATCATAGCGGTGAATACCTCTTTAAAGAGACCACTAATCAATTATATGATAGATTGATTATATTTCAATTGTCTACACTTGATACTCTATAATAGATTGGTGTAAAAGAGAAAAGATATAGACTCTTATAGAGATGATAAGATTAATAATTGACTTATTCATAGTTTCTTCTTTTTTGTTTTGAGATATATCTTAAGAACTATGCACTACATACTGAATATAATTCCTTCCAAATTAGTATCTTCGACAACTATAAAATTGTAGATTTGACGTAAGTGTAATTTGTGAAAGGTTTGGATATAGAAATGTCTAACATACATGCAGAAAGTGAGGTATGGATTAATTGAAATTAAGAATGTATGTGTTTATTGGATATCCAAAAAGAATGAAGGTTTCTTTTAATGTCCTAAACAAAAAAAGGTAATTGATACAAATACCAAATTTCCAGAAAAAAGGTAATTTAATAAACTATGTCCTAGAAGTAAGCTAGTTTTATAGGATCTAACCAAAGAAATAACAATGAGTCATCTAAAAATTCAAATGCTCAAGAACATCTAACCGATATGTCATAATTTGAATTCCACCATATTTAAATAGTGAGAGAAATGTTAATAGACATCATAAAATCTACTATCTCAGAGTAGTGAAAGTGATGTGAGCAAAGAACACTTCATGAAAAAGTCATTTGTATTTCAGTATCAAAAGATTTTAAGGAAAATATTAAGATTCTGGAATATGAAAGAGTGACTATAGCAGTAGTACTTAGTTGTAGTGGGAGAATCATAACAAGGATTGATCTGTTGCTTATTCTAGAGAGAGTTTCATGATAGAACTCATATTAATGGAGTATTTCATGATAGAATATTTGAAGATCTAGTAACAAATCAATCAGTTATGATGAAACACTATTCGACGAAGTTACGTAAGAAAATAACTTAATAAAATCCTTTTGATAAGTAATATACAAGGATTATCTATGAAAGTTGTAGATTGATCACACTCAACTTACTCCATTATTTTGGGGAAAGATAATCGTTGTCAATATAATAACCCAACTTGAGTTGGGGTGAAATCCATGAGGAGTGTGACTAGTTTTTGAATCCTATGTATGTCGAAAGTTACAAAGTGTTGACCCGTAATGTACACTTAAAGCAACGCATGAATTAAATTGGGGGAGGGGTAGGATTTGGAATATTGTTTAAATAAAGTTAAATTGAAACACTATTTGAGAGCAACAATTTTAGGTTAAATTCCAATAAGAGAATAATGTTGGGATCTTCCTTTTGTAGGGGAAAATAGTGTATGGATACACGAGAGTGAAATTCTAATTCTAGTTAATGAATATATGGGTGCGCTAGGTTAGAGGTTTTGGTGTTAGTCTTTCAACAAAACACCAAAATATTACTTGTAGAATATTTTGAATACCTCATGGGTGTGGTAAGTAAATCAACCTAACATCCCTATTTCTAGGATAATGCCCAAGACATAGCAAATTCACAATCCACCCTTATTTCTAAGACAATATAAACTAATAAGCTAATATCTAATTTATCATTCACAAATACTTGTCACCCACAAATCTCTTTTGAGGATGATGTGAGATCCAAGAAAATACCCATATCACTCTTTCAAGGATGATGTGGAATTTAGGAAAATTGGGGCTTTCATCCCTAAATTTCAATTCAACAATCAAATATTAGTGAAATCCAATATTATTAACCAATAATTAACACTAACAATCACGACCTGCATATATTTGCACCCTATTCAAATATAACTCCAAGTTGATATTTAGCTACTCATGAAAATTGAGGAAAAAATACCAAAGTTGATATTCAATGCCTCCATTGATGCAAAGCAAGAATAATATCAAATCCAATTTCAAATTGTAACTAAAACTCTCTTGAAAAACTTAGCAACAATTGCATTTCCCAAAGTAGTAGGGTTTTTTATCAATACCAAACTTGATTCTAGTTAAAAGATACCTTAAGTGTGTAAGGATTTTCCCTTTTAGATAGTTGGAACTAGTGTGGATTTATAAATCTGTCCCTAGAAGAATTTTGTGTCATGGCGATCGCCAGTAGCTGATCGCAATTGCGACTCCCGCGATCACAATAAACATATTGTGATTGCTAAGCTTTGACCAAACCTTAACTGACCGTGATCACAATCTTCAGACCATGATCGCTCTAACTAAGGTCGATACCTGCTCTGATTTTTTCAGCTTTTGTACCAACTTTGCCCTTTTTGTTCACTTTTCAGCTTACTTCACTTATTTCTTCCAGTTACCTGTAAACCTGCAAACCATGGGAATTAGTGCATTCAAATGGATATTTTTCCTCATTTACACAATTTAACCATACTAGTGTGCACGAATTTGGATGTCAATAAGTGATAAATTTACCACTCATCATAGATCTATTATTAAGAGTCTAAGTAAGAGATTATCATTATGTTACTATTAATCATGTGTTAAGACATAATATTCTATCCATTGTCAAAGGTGAAAAATCATAGTGGAAGATTGTTAAGGTATACATCATTAACCATGCATGTAGATATAGTATATTATAATAATTATGATGGTTAAAAGTTTAAGTGGGAGATGCTAGGATATATACTATTAACCATGCATTTAGATATACTATATTATAATAATTGTGATGGTTAAAAGTGTAAGTGACAGATTTTTGGGATATATACTATTAAATGGTATATATATATTAGTGACCATGAGTTTAGATATAGTATTTATTATAAAAAAAATTGTTAAATCAATTCTTATAAAAAATTTAATAGATTTACTTGTATAGTAGATGATTTAATGTATAGAGTTTTAGCTTACACACGAAGGATTAAATCATCGGTTCTTATAGTATAAAGTTTTTTTTCACAATCTAGAATGAAAATTGGACAAGCCATCGGTATGATTATAACACAAGATTAAATGTAATTTATCTTGATTATGGGAACGGTGTAGTTCTAACTTCTTGTGCTAGTATATTTTCTATGTATTGAATAATATTGAGCAAAGATGGATATTTTAAACTGAATGACAAAAATATATTCTCTTAACTATAAAATATACTTATATTCTCAATCTTGATATAATTATTATGTGTTGTATATATTAGTTATCGTTTTGATTTATTAAAAGGTAAGAACCTAAGATGGATCATTATGCCTGGTAGATTGGATGATAACAATATATATTTATGAAATAATAAGTTAGTTGATAAAATCCATGTCTTGGTATAGAGATCCATGATACTCCTTTTTTAGAAGCTTATAAATTTTTACTATGTATCTTGCAAGTAGATTTTATGAATTCGATACATAAAATAAGTTAATCAGTGGTCTAAAGGAAATTAATTATTAGATTGAATTTTTCAGTAATTTAATTTACTGATTTTTATTTTTAATCTTAACATAGAGAATTACATAGGTGTTTAATGGGGAATTTCACAGTATGAATATAGGAGTGCAGTTGTGAATTTCTAGTGGAATGATTTATAATTTACTATGGTAAGAATAATTCAAGCTATAATTTTGAGTTATTTCCATAATAAGGATCCTTAGTTGTTAATTTTTTGGTCCCTATAATGTCCATATTTAACTAGAACTCAAAATTTTATTTTCTGATGGAAAAAAAAAGAAAACACGCATTTGTTTTCTTGTTAGAAGACAAATTGATGTTTGTTCTTCTTTTTGAATTAGAAAAAGTATCTCTATAAGTTGGCATTCTCCTAATCTACAAAGTGACTCATTTTTCTATTTGATTCTTATCCACTTAAGTATTGTAAGAGTTCGATTGTTTATTTGGGATCAGCATAGAAGACTATAGAATCGGAGTCCGAATTGATTGATGATACGAGTTCATAAAGAATTGCTTGATAATATGTGTTCACGCTTCAAAAGGTATTTACCAAATTAAATTTGAGCAAGTTTATCTGTTCTAGCATAATCGAACGTGTTCTAGCCTAAATGTATGTGTTATCTAGTATTCATGAAAGCAATATATTTATGGAATGATTCTACTATGCATAATATTTCTCAACAATAGGCATCAAGATTTATGCTTATATCTAAATAGATAACCAAAACTTATATATGTTGTTCTTTGCTTAGCATGGACAATCATTGTGGTAGTTATTTGTTGCAAAGTGGAGAAATTTCTTATTTTTTGATTACTATAACATCCTGAATGGCGTTAATTTTCTTTGCATCAATTGTATAATTCCACTCGTGTTCTTTGATTAATTGAATAAAAACCAATTGAGTAGGATTTTTAATGGTTGCACCTACCATTAAGGATTTTGATGGCTGCAGCATATTAGAGATGGTGAATAAATTTTTCAAAGTTCTTTTTGTTTTTATCTATCAAAAATTTGTAATTTCTTTTATCTTTTTTTTTTCTGAACCTATTTTAAAAACCAAAGGTGCTCTTTTCTCTCCTACTGCTTTTGCACTAATAGCCCCAACCATTTTCAATAGGATAATAGCTTCCCCTCACACTCAGCCAACCTACTCATATAAAATAAAGCCATCAAATTTATCATGCATGTACTTATTGTTAAAGATTAAACAATAGCCTCCAAAGTATCCAAAGAACAGAAAAACAAAATAAAGAAAACCACCAAAACTAATCTTGAAACAACTATTGATAAGAAATAAAAGAAAAGGTCAAAAAATCCAAGATTGATTTTGGGTCGTCTGATTTGGAAGACTTAAAAAAGGAACAAAAACAATAAAAATAAAAGGCACCCAAGATATGAATTCAAATATCACGTATATAATACACGTCATTAATTTTAATAAATTAATAATTTTCTCTAATTAAAACCCCCGAACGGTCATCTTCATCTTCTCTAAAGAGATACCATCTTCTCCACCATAAGCCTTCATCTTTTTTTTTTCAATTTTCTTTCAAAAGAACCTAGGGTTTAGTTGTTAATTCTAATTTATAGTTTAATTCTTGAAGTTGTGATTTGTAATTTTGTCCAAATTTTAATTTAGGTTCATAATTTGTTGATCAATTTTGTCGAAACTCATCAAATAACAAATGTAAAATTGAATAAGCTTTGTATGGATGAATCAGATCCAATGCTCAATGCTATAGTGAGATGCAAGCATGGTATTTTGATGGACTTGCAAACTTCATGGTCAAAATTAAATTCAGAATGAAGAGTTTAGTCTAACCCTTACTATGGTGTATATATTTGTTTTTCATTGTTATTTTTCTACACTTTAGATTCAATTGATGCTAATGTATGGGTTTTTAATTTTTTTTAGGATCAAAACTATAATTTTTTGTATAGAGGGACAAATAAAAAGTGGATCTAAGATCAAATATTATCCTTTCAAGAATAGTGAACAAAATCAAAGAGTTGGAACAAAAATTATGGCTTAAATATGTCCAAATTGATAATTTGACTTTAGAGAGGAGGCTCAATGAAAAATGGGACTGGTATAGGTTCAATAAGAAGATATTTTTATGTATTTTGATTTGTATTGCTTCTATATTCATTAGCAATAAATCTATTGAAAGTAGATAGATTGACTGTTAATGGTGTAAATTTAGTATCTCTATCTACGTATGTCTATATCAACTTTTGGTTTATTATGGTGTTTGAGAAAATTGTTCAATTGTGTCTTATGTAACTAAATTGTGTCTTGTTTAAATTATTTATATTTACATCTTGTAATTACAATGTTGTGTCAACACAACTATATAGCTAATATCACCATCATTTTTCAAAGACAACTATTGTGACAACACAACTTTACAACACAACAACACCGTCATTTGAAGACAATAATGTACAATTTTCTATATTTGAACACAACATCATCATTCATTCCAACTTTAATGACTAACATAAGGCAAGATTCATCAACAAACTTTTTTCACCAAGAAACAAAAGGCAATATTCATAATAGCTAACATAAGGAAACATTCATAAACATAAGCCACATTCATAATGCCTAACATAAGGCAACACTCAATAACAAACAAAATTAAAAATATAAAACTCTAATAGTTCAACATTGCCGTTCTTATTTACAAAATAAAAATTATTTTCATGTCAACTAAACTAACTTAAAAGAGTGCTTAAAATACATTAACATCACTATAATTTTCAGGCATCTTTGACTATGAAGAAGTACTATTTTGACTTGGACTGTTTGAACTACTTCCCACTGTCTTCTTTATTTTCTTCTCTTTAAGCTCTTGTAGTCTTCTTATTGAGATTTTTGTTTTGTTATTCCATTCCATCTTATTGGTAGTACTTGACGTATAACCAATGTTACCAGTTACATCAACTGATCTTGTCAACTTTACTTGACCAGTAGAATGAATTTTATTTTTAGGAAGGCTAGGCTACAATGAAGGTGTTATATGTAGTTTTGATAATGATCAGATAACTTCAAGGGACCAGGTCCCTGGATCTACAAGATACAGTACAGCTAGCACATGTTGTCTGGATAATTTTTTTCTCGTGTAACAAACTAGTAGAAGCTATTTTGTACTGATTAGGATAGCTGGTCCAATAATCTTTCAGCCCTAATCATCACTCAAATATAAAATAAAAGAGATGCCTCTTCATTAGATTAGGTTTTTTGTAATTAAAAAGAGAAAAGAGAGGCAGCAAAAACCCTATTTCAACACTGTTTAAGATCTTAGCTATTTATGAGAGATTAAACTGAAAATTGTTCTTGAGTGAATACTGATTTATAATTAAACTATGTATATTGTAAGAGTATTTTTTTTGAGAGTGCTTAGGTTGGTTACCTAAGTTTGTTGCTGATTAGAGATAATCAGCGTAGATGGTCCTTGGTAGAGTTACCAAGATGAGCTTGTAGTAAAGTTGTTACAAGCGAAATGAGCATAGAGGTAGGATAAAATCTAGATTTTAATCAAGAGGTTGTTTATAGTGGATTTATTCAGGTGTTTGTGAGGGAAAGACGTGGTATTTTCCTTTCTAGATTTCTACATAAAAATCCCATGTTTTTACTTTCCTGCACTATCTTTGTTTTCCTAGCACCTCATAATTGCTTTACTGTTATATTGTTTGTTCTTAACTTTGAGGGACTTGGTCCCTTACTGTGTAGTGCAACTCCTAAGGGTTCCAACAATAGGTATCAGAGTAGTTTCACTCTAAAAAGTGAATACCTTGAGTATTCTGGTTATCATGGCTTTTATAGCTAAACTTGGGGTGGAAAGAAGAGAAGTAAGAAGGGAGAGATTCCTAACCTTGAAGGATTTAGAGTCTGACCTAGATGAAGAAGACTCTACTATTGCACTTTTAGCAATAAAAATATTAGAGCTATAAAAAGTGGTGATCAGCTAAGCAAATGAAAGGGTAAGATTGAAGGCTATCGCAAAAATGGTAGCTCTGAAGCATTCATGAGAAGCTACCAAATGCAAAAGAATGTTTAGGTCCTTGAAAAGTCCAAAAGGAAAATGGTTGTTGAGTATGCAGTAAAATAAGCTCTGACAGTATGGGGAGATTCTTTCAGTGAAGATGGGAAAATTAGAGATGTATCTAGGTTAGCATTGGAAGACAATCCAGTTATCTATGATTCCTTGTGTGCATTCATAGAAAACTCAGAAGATGAATAAGAAAAAGAGGTAACGTTTTTTGACTTAAAGGATGACCTAGATAACTACTTTTCTAAGGAAAAAAAGGCTTGATAGTGTGCTGATAGACTCTGTATGTGAACGTTGAGAAGAATGTATTAGAGGAGAAAGTATAGATCAAGAACACGAGTTGATTCCTTTTACTCTCTAAATCTCTAAAATTGAAGAGTTGTTCACAAAGATAAAATCTAAAAATCAGAGTTTAATGAGTAATCTGAATAAAGTAAATGATAGAGATGAAAAAGGGAAGAAAGAAGCTTCATGTCTTCAAACTAATCTTAAAGAAAGACAAAGGGATTCTCAAAAATACCTTATGTCTGCACTTCATAGGAATGAAAAGTTAGAGAGATACCTGGTCCATTTGAAATAAGAGCTCAACAAGTCCCTTAAATGGACTTCTTCTTCACAAATCCTTCCTACATTGACTAGTCAAGGTGTTAATTATGGTAGAGACCTGAGCTGTCAAGGAGAATTATAGCCTAATGTGTCTCAAATGAAAACTGTCAAGAATGTTATAAACGACAAAAGAAAACTCCTATGCATTGACCGTAGAAAAGATGGGCACACTAAGGAATATTGTCTGAATTGGATTAGAGTTAATATAAATGGATCAGGCTATGTTCAGTAAGGGAAATCACTTTCTAAGGGTTACAAGCCTACGAAAATTGTAAAGAGGAATCTATATCTACCTAGATGGTATAAAAATAATGTGATCACACCATTATCCTCCCACTAGAAACTCATACTTAAGTGGGTTCCCAAACCAAACTTGTGATCAAGATTTCAAGTATGAGAGAAGAGATTGCAGTCAAAAATAGTTTGCTGATAGTATGTACTCCAGGGTCAATATTGGAAGATCTGACTGTTTTTTCTCTCACTCAAGAGACTTAAAGATAAGAGGTGTCTCAGTTTTAAATAGATGATTTCAAGGGACCTAGTCCCTAAGAAATTCATCTCAGAAGAGGCTTCTCCAGAATGAATAACATATGAATCAGGGTCTCTTCCAAAATTTAGCTATCTCAAGGAGACAGGTATCCATGATAAAGTAGGTGTATACTAATCTAATTATGTATCATACCTTTGTAGGTATACACCCAAGGGAATAGCTTTGGAAGGAAACAATTGAAGTAAACACAAGTAGAAAATTCACTCAAAAAGGAAGAGGGATCTAGTCCCATCTCTCATGTGAGTACCAAAATAATGTGGCATGAATTTTTATAAATTTCTATTTAAAAAAGGCCACTTTTCCCATCTCATATGAATAAAAGCTATCAATATGGTTAAAATATGAAGAGTCACACCACTGTAATCAACATATCTATTCAAAAAGGTATCTCTTAAATGTCAAACGGTCATCTCTTCAATTATAAATTCAAATTCACTCATTCTCATCTCAATTAACTCAGAATATTATTTTCTTCCTAAAACTAAACTGATCATTTTCTTTCCCTTTGTAAAGTTCAAAATGGCTAAAATTCTATATTCTTCAAACCCCATAAAAGAGTCATCCATTGATCATCCTCAAGAGTCACAAAATACTTTACCCATCAGTCCTACTCTTGAAATCCCTAAAACCATAAGTGAACAAATTTCTATTAATAATCCTACATCCATCGAGGTTGTTGCTGATTTAGCCTTGGAAGATTTGTATCAAGGCCTCGACTCTCCAATTGAACAAAATCTTTGTCAATTAGAAATTCCCCCTCCTCAAAAGAACTAGAGTCCTTTAATAACCTATAAATTCCTATTCATCTTGAAGAATTGGTAGTTTTTAAAAAATAAAAAAATCTGCCAGCACTTGGTTCTTCTAGTGTCTTTAAGTCAAAATCCACCTTTGCTCAACTATGTAATGATAAAATTCCTATAAAAAGATATGATCTTATTAGCAGCATAAACTTAGGAGTTGAGAATCTTCTTCTACTTTCTAGTGATCCAAACAAAAACTCTATAAGTATTGAGGAGCAATCTATAAAGAAAAAAATAAAGAGAGAAAGAATGAAGGGGTGGTATTACCTTCAAATAAGGAAGATGAAGAGGATGAGGATAATCATCTTTTGAGTTAGAAAATAAAAAGATTAAAGGATGGCAAAAAAAAGGAAAAATAATTGACACTGGTGTACAAGGTACTAATTCCCATCCTACTAGCAGATCTAAAAAAATTGTTTGCAGATGCCGTGAAGAAATATAAGTATTCTACTACCAAAAGAAAAAGACTCAATAAGCTGTCATAACAGTGGAGTCAAATATTGAAATAGTGGAGGTCAGAGAAGATAAGGATATTGACACTGATATTGTCATTGCATCTAAAAATAAAAGACTAGAAGTTCATGGTGATGAAAATACCAGGTCCTCTGACCAAAGTTTGGGAGTCATGGTGTAAGTAGAAAGAAACATACAACTATGTAAAGGAAGAAAGTGTCTAAGGGACCTGGTCCGATGAAGAAAAAAAGCTAAGTAGTGAATTAAAGAGAAGAAGAAAAGAAGGTTGTCCCTACAGAAGCAATCAATGATGTCTTGGAAACTCAGAAAGCGCTGACTGGGAGAGTGTTTGATCCAAAAATCTATGAAAAACTAGGGATTGTAGAACTGGTGGAGTATGTGAGGCATCAGGGATGGATTCACCTACTTGAAGAATCAACACCCATGGATTTTGAAAATAAAGTTAGAGAGTTTTACTATACCATGGATTTCTTAGAAGATGGCCTAAGACTAACTAGCCAAGTGCAAGGAAAGTCTATCTATCTAGATAAAGAACCACATGAAAGATTTTAGATGTACCAGTTATAGGAGTAAAATCTGTTGTGAAGGAGAAGCCTACCACTGAATTTATGATTGAAGCCTCAAAAGTGGGTGGGACTTCAATAGCTGCTGTGAAAAAAGAAGTTTTTAATCAATGAGTTTTAGCTAGTATATGAGTTCATCAACAAGGTTTTGTTACCAAGATCAGAGAAAGGGACCATTTCCTTTGGTGTTGACCTGTTCCTAATAGAATATTAAAGTAAATTTAAGTTGATAAGCTTACCTACTTTTATTATAGAGCACATGAGGAAAGTAATCTATGAGAAAAAAGGGCAGCATGGAATGCCTTATGGGTACTTTCTAAATAAGGTGTTTGATCATTATGAAAAAATTAGGACAAAGGGTACCCTTGGACAGTTAAATAGAAGTTTAGTCTAACAACCTTGGTGGAGAATGAATGCATTGAAGGAAAGGTTGGAAATGTGTTCGAAGTATCAGAACTCTTGGCTGCTCAAGAAAATTTGAACAAAGAATTGGAAGAGTTGAGGATTGAGCTAGCAACAAAAGACACTGAAATAGTTCATCTAAAACTACAGAATCAGAAGATGTCCTTAGAAGGATCGGGTTCCACTGAAGAACTAGCAACAGAGAATGCAAAGATAAAAGAAAAAATTACAGAGTTAACTGGTGAAGTCCAAAGACTAGATGCTAAATTAAAATCTCTAACCAAATAATTACTGGATGGTCTTGCTTCTGTAGCTGATATAATGGACATGTTGCTAAAATCATTCTCCCCTAAACCCCCATCTACCTGAATCTTGTTATGTCAGTCTCTTGAGTCAGTTTCCAGTTTCTATTCCTATAGTGGCCTTTGTAAATAGTTATTTTATAAATTTTTAGTACATTGTACTGGTACTGATCATATTGGATAATGAATGAATTTCTGCTTATGTTCTTTATTTGTTTCCTTTACTTTAAGCTATTCTTCATGATAATGTTGTCCCAGTGGCCATGAGTTAATTATTCTGTACTTATCCTTACTTATGGTTTACTATTAGTCTTTTTCAATGATGCCAAAAGGGGGAATACTAACTTCATGTGTAAGGACTAGGTATGATGAGTATGAAGCGTGATGTGTAGGGACTGGGTGATGAAATCCAAACAACACATCCTATTAGATGATGATATGATTATTGTCAAAATATAGTAACCCAATAGAGTTTGGGGTTGATACCAATGGAACACGTGGCTTTGAAGATCTTAACAGTTTTAGTCAATGGGTAGAACAAGAAAAGTAAATGGAAGGGGAGGTTATGTAGTAATCTCGAGCAAGTAACTATACTAACTTAGATTTGTAATTAGTGTAGGTGAACACTAGGATTGTGTTCCCCCTGGGTACTAAAATCCATAGGCTTATTCTGCTTTGCTGAACCAACTCGATGCTTTGCATGCAGAATAGATAAGTTATGTACCTTCTGCAGTCTTTTGGACGAGCATAGGATTTCATCCTTTACCTTTTGAGTCTCAAGATGTCGCGTTACTAACCTTTATATTGATCTCATTTAACTATTACCTTTTGAGTCTCTAGTTATTTGATGAAACCTAAGCATCTTACTAAGATAGAACATAGAAGCGTGGATGGATTGTTAAACTCCAAATTACTGTTGTCTTAATCTTTTCCTAGTCACTGCTCCTCTTTTGGAGTGAGCCACAATATGTAGACAGGATCCTAATGTGTGCACCCATTAAGAAAACGATCATAACAAAAATTAAAAAATACATGCATAGGTATCGTTTAAGAATAACGACAATACTTCCCCTACTTCGTCAATCCGCCAGGGTTTCTATAACCCTAGATATGGTTTTTAGATGCTCATGCTTGTGAAAAAATCAATAACATTAATATTCAAAAGCATATGTGAAATCACAATGATAAGAAGAATTAAAACCCACTACCGTAACTGAATTAATGAATCAAAGAATCAAAGTCAATATACAAAAATTCCAATATCAAAATCGGATCTTAAAATTAAAATATGTTTGTGAATATCAAAAGTGTGTCACTCCTACTAAAAGATACATAAAGGGTATTTATAGTACATGAGGAAATCCTAAAATTAAAGCTCGAAAGAAATAGGAGAAAACTGGGTCGATGGCCACATGTGGTCCGTACCTGTGACCTAGTACTGGGCGCAGATAGTACCTGCGATCCTGGCAATGGGTTCAGGTACAAACCAAAGGTAAGGGTGGACATAAGTATTGAAAAATTGAAATACCGAACCGAACCAAATTATTTTAATTTTTCAATTTTAGTTTTTTGGTTTTTCGGTTTGATTTTTGTTTATTTTTTATAAATTTAATATTTCGGTTTGGTTTTTGATTTTTAGGTTGATGTAATTCAATTTTTGGTTTAAACTAAAATAAACCAAAAATTTTAATATAATATTTTTAATTAATAGATATATATATATATATTAATAAATATAATATATATTTAATATTTATAATATCTCAGCCTATTAACTATTTAGGCTGTAGCTATAACCCACTACTTCCTACAGCCCAAAGCCCCAAAATCCAAATACATTTAGCAATCAAAATCGAAAGCTACTTTTGCATTGATTTTTGCAATTGAAAGTTAACTATAGTCCTCCATCTGATTTTTGGATTGGAGGTGATTATTATCAATTGTCATCTAGAAGACTTTACAAGTTTATATTGATTTTTATTTAACATAAGAAAGTTACATCAATCCGATTTACAAATATAATTTTAGCCCATTAACAAGCCCAAAATGGAAAAACCAAAATTATCAAACCTAATAGAATCGAACTGAAATTCACATAAATCAAACTGAACTGAACTAATTTGGTTCAGTTTTTGGTACACCTAATTTCATAACTGAAACCAAAATAAAAAAATGGAACCCGAACCAAAGTATCGAACGCCCACCCCTAACCGCAGGTACCAGGAGCAAAAATCCTGCAAGTTCAGCTTTCAAATTTTGGACTTCTAATACTTGCTTTACCTAGATGCGGTCCGCGGGTCCTTCATGCGGACATATGTTGACTTGGTAAGTATCGAAAGTCATCTTTTCAGCTCTTCTTCGATCCTCGAACATGCTTTGATCACGAACAAAATGCAAAATATCTCGAATATCCGTAATTTTTCCAAAAATGGCCAAAATATCTTTTTTCACCTTTTTCACAAACTTATCATCCAAACATGATTTCCTGCAAAACATATCCAAAAGTCATCATATCTAACAAAATAATCTCAGAAACTTATATCTTTTTCTCATTTTAAGCAACAAAAGTTCTATATTTTTATTACATGTCCCCAGGCAACAAAACACACAAAAAAATGAAGCTTAACTAGGAGAAACTAAGCTATTCAAGGCATTCAGTCAATATGTAAAGCTCAAAACACAACATCCCCTTCCAGTCTTATTTTTTCAAAACTAACTGCATATAAACATGATCCACAATAATATGTTACAATGGGATCAAAGTATGGAAATTACATTAGCAACAGACAACCACTCATATATACATGTTACATTACCCGAAATAAGCAAATAGATAGAAATATGACTCAAGTGCCCTCACAACAAGAAAGTCCCACTCACTCATAGAAATCATGTATGTCAATGTAAGGACGGTCAAGAGCGCTCACATTCAGAAGAAAATTTCCAATCAATGCATGTCAAATGCCATAGGCTTGCCCTTATTTCTTTACCGCAGCATTCAGATAGTCAAGTTAGAATTACTATAGGACTTTTCTTAGCTTGTAATTTAGGCTTGGGGGCTGGTATGGTACATATGGATATATCAAGTGACTAAGCCTCCTTAACACTACAATAACCTTGGGGTCTCACTTATTAACCATTTTTCACTTTATTTTTGCTCTTATTTCTCTCTTTTATTCTTTTATGCACATTCAGGTTGAGTGTTGTCTTTTATTCTTTCTCTTTTTTCACAATTTTTTCCTTTTCTTTTCTTTTTCTACCACATCCAACCCTACTAACTTTTTTTTTCTTATTTTACCATTTATTCATACATATTCTAAACTATTTACCCTTATGATAGCCACCCTCAACTTAGGCATTTTGCTTGAGTTGAGGTGCACAATGCCCAAGGAGGAACAAGTTCAAAATAGGTTCATTTTACTATAAATGGGAAGGTGAATGCTGAAATAAGAAAATTGGCTACAAGGCTAAAATAGGGATCAAGGGATATAATCCACACATGAAAGGTCATTTAGGCTAAAAGAGGACTAAAATAAAAAATGGCCTATGATCTTTTCCTAACCGACTATCCTTCAATCTAGGCAAAACTAACCAGGCAAGTTTTGAATTCGACATACAAAGGAAACTAGATACTATCTCACACACATATATCACTGAATCAATATTACCAACAACTGCTTATTTGGTTCATGTAATTATGAGAAAGTGATTATTATGTCCCTAATCCTAATTCCATAACATGATCCATAATATTCATATATATATATATATATATATACATTCACATAGTTTTGAAACACAACTTTTTGAAAGGGTATCAAAAATCAGTCAAAATATGACTATTGCCCTAAATACTTAAAATCTCTGAATTACACAAAAACATAATACAATACAAATAAAAACACAATACGACACAAAATTATCCTAGACATAACAATTCTGTAATCATACCACGGCCGATAGAAAAGAAGCACAATAATAAAAACCCACGATAACATAGTATGGCCACCCTCAATGAAAACTATACACTGTCCTCAATATGCTAAAACAAAGTAAAATAGAGGTAAGTTATAACCTATCTAGGATTTAATATGCACCCAAATCAGGAGTATCGCCAGATGGGGGTAGATCAGCTAACGGAGGCGGTGGTGTTGGCGGTGCACTACTGGATAATGAACTCGCTGCTATTTATGCATGCCTCTTCCTATCGACAAATGCAAAATCCATCATAGCATAGATATTATTTTTAATGGCCTGGTCATATAGTAAATCAAGGTCCTACAGGTTATCTATGAGACCTTTCTTGGACCCAACTACTGGGACCTACTAATCACCCTCTACGAGAAAATCAAACTTTATCGGTATGCGCAAAGGTTATATTTGGACCGCCTGTGGTATAATTGAGAGAGTGGCTACAACACAGCTCTTCATGATAAAGCGTACTTTTGCTCATAACACATCAAACTCCTCCCTTATCTGGGCTAGATCTGGTGCAGTTGTCTCTATGTATCGGACTATAACTCATCTCTCAAACTCATCAAGCTATGTTTAAAAGTTGGCTCGTAGTTCGGATAGTGCAATACTCAGTACAGCCTCCCATCAGGTCTGTACCTACTAAATCTAGTCCTAACCCCTAATTTTATCTGCTCGTAGAGGGTAGTTATATCAGTCTCAACAACCTTTACTCTGGTATGTGTGGCCCTTTGTATATCCACTAAACTCTTCAAAAACTCACAAGACATAGTAATCATACCAGTCACAGAAGTTGTGGTGGATGTACGAGTAGGCTCTATAGACGCACCCACCAGCTTTAAGGTCAAAGCCAGGGTGAATAAGAAGTATCCTATGTCCCCTTGCCCTACATACTGGAATCTAGAGCCTCTCTCTGTTATGTAACTCATGGTGAAGAATAGCAGCAAAATCAACATCATATCCAGCCATCAGACAAGCAACCTATACTGCTCTCTCTTACATTAATATATTATCTGAATTAATAGGTATCAGTCAGTATCTAATCAAGAACAACCAAAACTTGACCTCCAATGTCAAGAGGCCTTTCTTGATCATAGCTTGCCCTCAATACATGGGGTTGTATCACCCAACCGTAAAATATAACTGGCTATCTACCTAGCCATCTTGATCCTGTATCATCGATGCTTAGCTTTTTGTATGCTATGTCAATCATGTATAATCCTTAATCTATGGTTGCACTCATGTGTAAATGCAGGAGTGATGTTATCTAGGCCGAACATAACTCTGTAATATCAACTCTGACCCCTCTAACCAGTGTGTGCTCAAGCTGTGGCTGCCTAGAAAATTCGATTAGGCGTAGATGATGGCATATAGAAAGGACTATGATAGCACTATAGGATGCATAAAATTTTTGTACCATAGTCAGTCTATAGGAACTGAGTGGCCTAGTCATCCACTCTAGCTGATATATATCAAATGTTTCCCCTAGTTATGGTACTTGATCTAGCCCTGATAGGTCAATCCAACACTCCTCATAAATGTACCTTGTAGTCCTGCCTAGCTCCCAAACATGATTTTCCTGCTCAAATATATTCCATATACCTTTAAGACACTACCTTAGAGGTCCCTCCTCAAGAGGTGCCTTTGGGTATATATAGGTGTGAGGCTCTATTGTATCGATGCATCATGGGAAGGTTGCTCATCACCCTCATCAGACTAAAGTACCTCTATGTATTATACCTGAGTAGTGGTACCCTCCTTAAACTGGGGTACTGTGGATGACTGCTCCTACTCAACCTCATTAGATGAATCCTGGGACCCCTCCTTAGACTAGGGTCCTGAACAGAACCTATGAAGTAGAATCAGACTCTGTCTCCTCCTCTTCATTATCATCGCCAGTTAGAGAAGTATATGGTGGTGAAATTATAGCTGACTTTATCCTTAGTCGGCTGCAGTTGACTGAGCAGCCAGCGAGTCTGTCCCCTTATGACTCTATATGTCACTTTAACTATAACGTCTATACATCACTGCCTCAGGTACTCCTCCACTGAACCTCTAGGCTTAGGAGATTTTATCATCTCCTTGAAGTACCGACCTTTGTCTTATTCACCTCTTTAGGTGCCATATGTACCTGAAAAATTAGTTGTTAGTTTCCAATAAAAGTAAGGGATAGCAAAAGTCAAAGAAAAACCAAAATTTAAAAAGTTTGAATTTTTCCTCAATTTTTGCACCCCTATAACCTATTTGAGGTTCGAACAAGTCCAATGTACACACATTTATCATATATCACAGTTTTCAAAGCAAATAAACACGCTCAACTATTGGTATTACTTTCATTCATTCAAGTGCAACTTTCGGTTGGGGCCTAACTTTAGATTTTTATTCAAAACAAGGCCCAACATTATGTTTTTAGGATACTTCACGGATCCTTCATATAATCATGAGAGTTTCTATATATTTTAAAATGAAATACACATATCAACTTGTTTATATATAGATACACCAATATATAACCACTAGGAGCCGAGAAAGTTATCTTTTTTTGAAGAACCAGAAAAAATAATGAAAAATCATGTAAACCAAAGTTGGAATGTGTTTTTAGCATGTTGAAAAAATTGGTATCTTGAAAAAGTGTCAATTTAACCTTTACTTAAGTATGGGGTTAGGTTATACTTTAAGTGGGAAGTTTGAATTCAAAGAGAAAAATAAAGTTTTAAGGATTTGAATGAGTTAGAATGAGGGTGAGAATATTTTTATATAGGTGGGGAGCTGTTTTAGGTCCTATTTAAATGTTGGAGGGCCTAATATTTTAGTTAATAAGTGGAATCAAAAATGACACCTGTACCTGCGGTCTGGCTCTGGGCGCAGGCACCACCTATGGCTAGTAGGTGCTGGGCGCAAGTGTCGGGACAAAAATTTTGGCTCGCTTTTTTGCATCCTAGACTTGGCGTTTTGATATTTTTCCATATACTTATGGTCCCGTAACATAAGATTTAGCTCCCCAAAGTAAAATTAGATGCGAAAGTTCATAACTTACCATCTTTATCCTCAAAATTTCAATTTTTAAACTTATTACTAACTTATCATGTGGGACTTGTGACCATGATGGGTTGATCACATAGCCCCCTTACCTGGAAATCGATGAATATAGCAATATTTTACCATATTTTGGGAAAGTCCATGAGCTACAAACCTACTAAAAAGAAAAATAACAAAAATGTGAACACTAAAAATAGTGGGTTGCCTCCCACTCAATGCTAGATTTTATGTCGCGTCATGGCATGGCCATGTTGGTTACTTAGAATTCACCAACAAGCCCATGGGTCGCCTCCTATGCAGCGCTTGATTAAATATCGCGGCACGATGCGAGTATCTTGACTACTCAGAATTAATCAAGATACCTATAAGAATATCCTCTAGGGTCATCAATACTATCAATCACCGATACTATCATCATATCAGTTGCATGCTTCATTGACTTTCAAATGTTGAGTGTAGACTTCTCCCCATTGACCTAGAATTTTAACTCAAATTTCTCCATGCTAGCTATAGCTCTGCTTGTGGCTATAAATGGTCTTCCTAATATAATGGGAATCTCGGTGTCAACCTCACAGTCTAGGATGATATTGTCATTCAAAAATATGAAATTATCCACCTTTACGATAACATCAAAAGAGATTCGCATAGGTTTGTTTACTATATGATTGGCCATTAATAGCTGCATTGTTGGTTCTGGAGGGTTCAAACACAACGGCTTGAATATGGCCAGCAATATCAAATTAATGTTGGCCCTTAAATCACACAGGGCTCTGGAAAATTGGGATGACCCAATAGTTCATGGTATAGTGAATGCACCATGATCACTCTTTTTCTACACCAACGACCTAGCTGTGACTACACTACAGTGGTGCATACCATTAACATCCTCAAATATCTCTCCTTTCTTCTTGTGACTAACTATTTTATAAACTTGGTGTATCTAGGCATCTTCTCCAACATCTCTAGAATAGGTATGTTCAAGCTTAATTTTTTCATCATATTAATGAATTACTTATACTTACATTTCTCTATCTTCTACCTTAATCTCTATGGATAAGGTGTAGACGGTCTTAGAATCTGTATGATTTCTGGATCAATGATCAAATCCTTACCTTTATCTTCAGTAGCTTTACCATTATCACTTGTTACCTTTTTAGACTCAACAACAGGTATTTTATTATAAATAGTTTCTACAGCAGGTCGTGGGGGATCCATAGTAGTAATATCATTCCTCATAGTAATAGCAAGTTCGTGACCATTGTTCTTAGGATTTTGCATCATGTTGCTTGGAAGGGTACCTGGCTACCTCTGGTTCAGAGTTGCTGGCATCTCCCAAACTGGTGCTCTAACTGCTTGATAGTAGTGGCATATGACTCGACCTTATGGGTCAGTCCTAAAATATCGGGCTTAATCTCCTTAAGTCTAATCTCTTGACTTTCCTGAACCTTCACCAGCTTAGCCATCATCTCTTCTATTCTATATTCTATATCTCATCTACCACGTATAATGTATCTATCTTCCTTCTCTCTGTAGTTATCCTTTTTCCTCCGATCACCATCTCTTTCTCTCTTCTATAGTCTCTGTATCTATCATAATAGTTCTGACCTTGGTTCCCTTGCCCTTGGGATCAAAAATCCACCAACTGATGATCTAAATAATTTTCTTCCCCTTCTAATTATAACTCGTACGTTTTGGAAGTTGATCCTACGTTGCTGTTGCATTTACCTTCTCTAAAGTCTCTGTTGCAAGATGCTTTGTAAGTACCCCAAGATCATTCCTTCGCAATGCAATATCATGCGCTACTATGTCATCACCTACTTTTTGGTCATAGGAAGCACCAATAGCATAAGTGCCAGATCCCCTCTCAACCTCCTGAATTTTCCACCCTCACTTAGTAAGTGAGATATGGTCTAACATCTCCAAAGTTGCCTCCCAGCGTAGTCTAATAAAATTCCCTCCAGATATGGTGTCTGCCATGGCTCTAAAGCTGATGGTCAGGGCTCTGTAGAATATCTCTAATAAGCTCATCCATGACAATAGATGATTGGGAACTATGGTCAGCTTCTTCTAAAACCTGAACTATGCCTCGTACATAGACTCTATCTGCATCTGCTTGAAGTTATCAATCTCATCCTTAAGCTATAACATCTTATATTGAGGAAAGAACTTGTTAAAGAACCGTTTGTGCAACTTATTCCATATAGTGATAGAGCCTTTTAGCAGTTTCCCTAACCATAAAGATGCTTCTTCTATAAGTAAGAAGGGGGATAGCCTTAGTCTAAGTTCTTCCCAATTTACCCCTAGATTTGTATACGAACTGCAAATCTCGAGGAAATTAGGAAGGTGCAGGTTTGCATCATCTGTAGTCAAACCTACAAACACACCCTTCAGATTCAAAAAATGGATCATTGCGCTCACAGTATTAAACTTGATGCCTTGGGGAAAAATTAGAGGAACTATGGGTCCATTCTCTGCTGTCTCAATATATCCCAAGTCTTCTTCATCATCTATGGTTGCATAAACTGATATGTTAGGATTACATGAACATAGGCACCTCCATCTCTGTTCTGTTTTCCATTCAGTGCTACTCCGCGATCTGTTGTTTATCTCTGCATAGCTAGCTCTGCCTCACTAGCTACCCGTTGAGCTTCTTTCATTGCCTTCTTTTAACTTCAGCTTGATCAAATAGCTTACCAGTCATTTAATCAACAATATCCTATACTCCTTCGGGGGGGGGGGGGGGGGGGGGGGTAGAGATACAATATTACAAACTCCTTCAGGAGGTTCATCTCTTTTATGCTGAGACATCCTACCAAGTTTTTTTTAGGATTCTCTTTGGATTCAAATTTAGTGGGAGAATAGGATTGCCTCTACTTCATGTGCTAGGCTTACACCGGCATATGCACAGCTAAGAACAAAAATAAAAACCAAAAAACTGTAATAACTTCTAATCAGAATTAACACCATGTTCCTCGACAACGATGTTAAAATTTTGATGACGTCAAAATAATACCTCTTATTAGATGATGTTACATTCACGGTCAAAATATAGTTACCTAACAGAGGTTGGGGTCGAATCCTAAGGGAACATGTGGCTTTTCAGATATCAACAATTTTAATCAACGTGCAGAACAGGAAAAGTAAATGGGGGGTTTGATATAGTAATATCAAGCGAGTAACTGTACTAACTTCGATTGTAATCAGTGTAGGTGAACACTAGGATTATATTCCCCCTAGATTCTTAACTACGTTGCCTTATCGTGTTTCGCTGAACCAACCTAATACTTTGAAGATAGAATCGATAAGTTATGTATTTTTTAAAGTCTTTTGGAAGAAAACAAGAATTTCACCCTTTATCTTTTGAGTCTCAGGATGTTACGTTACTAACTCTTATATTTATCTCAGTTAAATATTACCTTTAGAGTCTCTATTTATTAGATAAAACCTAACCATCTTACTAAGATAGAACACAAAAGTGTGGATCGATAGTTAAACACAAAAATTATTGTTCTCTTTATCTTTTCCTATTCACTGCTCCTTTTTGTAGTAAGAAGCAATATATAGGAGGGATACTAATGTGTGCACCCATTAATAAAACGATCATAACGAAGATAAAAAAATACATGCATAGGTATCTGTTCAGAACAATGACAATACTTCCCCTACTTCGTCAATCTGCTAGGGTTTACACAACCCTAGCTATGGGTTTTAGCTACTCATGCTTGTGAAGAAATCAATAACATTCATATTCAAAAGCATAGATGAAGTCACAATGATAAGAAGAATTAAAACCCACAACCGTAGTTGAATTAATAAACCAAATCCAATACACAAAAATCCTAAGATCAAAATTGGATCTTGTAGTAAAAATATGTTTGTGAATATCAAAAGTATGTCACTCCTACTAAAAGACACATAAAGGGTATTTATAGTACATAAGGAAACCCTAAAATCAAAGGACGAACAAAATAGGAGAAAATTAGGCTAGTGGCCATATATGGTCTGTACCTGCGTCCTGGTACTGAGCCCAGGTAGTACCTACCGTCCTGGTACCGGGTGTTGGTACAAACTATAGTTACCGAGAGCAAAAATCCTACAAGTTTAGCTCTTGAGATTTTTGGACTTTTGGTACTTTCTTTGCCTATATGCGGTCCATAGGTCCTACTTATGGCCACATGTTGACTTGGTAAGTGCCAAGGTTATCTTTTTAGCTCTTCTTCAATTTTCAAACATGTTTTTCTCACAAACAAGCTGGAAAATATCCCGAATATTTATAATTTTTTTTGAAAATGGCCAAAACACTTTTTTAAACTTTTCACAAACTTATCATCCAAAATATGATTTCCAACAAAACATACCCAAAAGGCATCATATCTAAAAAAAACAACCTCATAAGCTTGTATCTTTTCCTTATTTTAAGCATCAAAAGTGCAATATTTCTATAGGATATCACTAGGTACCATATAATGATAATGACCAAGTGATGTCGTATGGCATGCTGATAGTGGAAGAAAAGAAGTGATATGCTAAATAGATGAATGAAGGGAGTCACGTTGGTGGAGGAAATGTCAAATACATTAAATGTAGATGCATGTTGACAGGGGGAAGAAATTAGAGTTTTTACTACAAATAACAATAAGGGACTAGGTCCCTATGTTACATGATAGAAGAAACATGATGATAGGGGAACATTCATCTTCAGGTGGTAACCATACTGATTAAATATGATGGATGTGCACTGATGCTCAAAGTTGTATAGTTGGTTTGTCATCATCAAAAAGGGAAAAAATTATTATATGTCATTTTGATTATGAGCAGCTAACTACAAGGGACCAGGTCTATGGATGTGCAAGATACAGTACAGCTTGCACACATTATCTGCATAGTTTTGTCCTCTTGTATAATAAACTTATAGGTGTTATTTTGTACTGATTAGGACAGCTGGTCCAATGACTTTTTATCCCTAATCATTACTCAGATATAAAAGGAAAGAGATGCCTCTTTATCAGATTGTTTTTTTTGCAATTAAAAGGAGTGAAAAGAGGCAGCAAAACCCTTATTTCAACACTACTTACGATCTTAGCCGTTTATGAGAGCTTAAATTGGAAATTTTTCTTGAGTGAGTACTAATTTGTAATCGAACTACTCATACTATAAGAGAAGTATTTGTTTTAAGAGTTCTTAGGTTGAGTTAGATAAGTTTGTTGCTGATTAGAGCTAATCAGGGTAGAGGGTCCTTGGTAGAGTAACAAAGATGAGCTTGTAGTAGAGTTGCTACAAGCTAAAGGAGCCTAGAGATAGACTGAAATCTAGACTGTAATCAGGAGGTTGATTATAGTGGATTTCTTGAGGTGATTGTGAGGGCAAGCCATAGTTTTATCCTTTCTGGGTTTCAACATAAAAATCCTGTGTTCTAACTTTCCAGCACTGTCTTTATTTTTCCAGCACCTCATAGTTTCTTTACTGTTCTATCACTTGTGCTTGACTTTGAAGGACCTAGTCCCTCATTAGGTGGTGTAACCCCCAAGGATTCCAATAGAAGGATAAACAAATTCATGAATCAATATACACAAAGACTCATAAGAACACACCCATTTCCGTTATTCTTGGACTTTTGAAAGAAGTTGTGTTTCCCCTATAACTATCCATTTCTCTATTAGTAGTACCAACCATTAAAGATGATACATAATAATCAAGAGATGCAGAAGAGGATGCTGGAAAAATAGTAGGTGCAGGAGGTGCTGTAGATAGAGGAGATACACTAGGTGTTATTGATGTTGCTTTTTTTGGTCTCCCTCTTCCTTTTTTTCCTTATTAAGATGCAATAATGACATCTTATAGAGTTTTATATGCATATAAAAAGGATGTTATAAAAATTATTGAGCTAATTAGTTCTAAATTTAAGTGTAATATTACCTTTAGTATAACTCTTTCCCTATCTGAACCGATACTTTTTTCTCGAAGAGGTGCATTAGGTGCTTCTGGTGGAATTTTCAACATATAAAAAGAATGTTAAAATAATTAGAGAAGTTAGAAGTTATAATATACTAAATTCAAGTATAAATATTACCTTTGGTCTACATCTTCCCCTGCCTGAACCAGTAGATATTGTAACTGATGGTATACTTGGTTCTTCTAATGGTGCACTTTGAGGACATCCTCTATTGTTATGGCCTCTAACATGACACACACTACATGTTATTTCTAGTCCAGTTCTAGGCAATTTTTCTAATTTCTTTATTTCTTCATCTTCCTTCCTCCTAGCCTTAGATGGCTTGCCAATTATGCTTGTGATTTTAGGTGGTGCAACAGTAATGTTTGAAGAAATTGGCCATATTTCCATATTTGTTAGTGGTTCAAGAACATTAGCATAAGTCCTTAAGTATGTTTCCTTACAGTAGAAGCTATTAATATAGTTATACAAAGGGTACTTCTTGCATAATAATGCAGCCACAACATGTGCACATGGTATGCCTTTTAACTGCCATACCCTACAACTACAAATCCTCTTGATAATATATACTTTACAACAAAAACAACAACAAACCCAGTGTATTCCCACATAGTGAGGTCTGGGGAGGGTAAAATGTACCCAATCCATACCTCTACCTCTAAAGAAGTAGAAAGCCTGTTTTCGATAGACCTCCGGCTCGAGACACGGAATACTACACAAATACATAGTAAAGCATGGAACAAGATGGCATAACATAAATACAACACCCACAAGTAATAGAAAATAGAGAAAAGTAAACAGATTTGTAATAAAGCATGAAACAAGGTATCATAACAAGAATAATACCCCCACTATGTAATTCCCTACACTAGCGACCCAAACTGACCCTAGCCTTCTTCCCTAATTCGTGTCCTCCAGATCTTCCTATCTAGGAGCATGTCCTTAGTGGGCTGTAACTACTTCATGTCCAGCCTAATCATCTCTCCCTAGTACTTCTTTGGCCTACCCCTACCCCACCTAAAACCATCCAAAGCTAGCCTCTTACACCTACGAATTGAGGCATCCATGCCCCTCCTCCTCATATGTCCAAACCATCTCAATCGAACTTCCCTCATCTTATTCTCCACTGGAGTCACACCAATCTTCTCCTTGATGGTCTCATTCTAAACTCTATCCCCCCTAGTCAGCCCACTTATCCAATGTAACATCTGCATTTCCGCCACCTTTATTTTTTGAATGTGGGAGTTTTTAACTGGCCAACACTCCACTCTATACAGCATGGCCGAACGGAATGCCGCCATGCAGAATTTGCCTTTAAGCTTGGGCAAAATCTTCTTATCACACAACACCCCCAAAGCGAGCTTCCACTTCATCTATCCCGCCCTAATACGGTGTGAAACATCCTCGTCAATCTCACCGTTACCCTGAATCAAGGCCTCGAGATACTTAAAACTATCCCTCTTACATACCACCTATGATTCCAACTTCACTACCACCTCATTCTCTAGCATGACGTCATTAAACTTGCATTCTAAATGCTCTGTCTTGCTCTAAAGAGTTTGTCTCCACACCTCTAATTTATCATTCACAACCCCTCCCCCCCGCATCTCATCAATCAAAACTATATCATCTGCAAAAAGTATACACCAAGGCACCTTTCCTTGAATACGCCGCGTCAACACATCCATCACCAAAGCAAACAGAAATGGACTAAGAGTAGATCCCTGATGCAATCCTGTCAAGACAGTGAAATGCTCTGAGTCTCCTCCTACCGTCCTCACTTGAGTTTTAGCTCCATCATGCATGTCCTTAATTGCTCTGATATATGCCATCGGGACTTCACTCACCTCCAAGCATATCCAAAGCACCTCCCTGGGGACTTTTTCATATGCCTTCTCCAAGTCGATAAACACCATGTGCAGGTCCTTCTTTCTTTCCCTATACTGTTCCACCAGCCTCCGTACCAGGTGAATTGCCTCCGTCGTTGAGTGGCCAGGCATAAATCCAAACAGGTTCTCTGAAATAGACACTATTCATCTCAGCCTCACCTCGACTACTCTCTCCTAAATCTTCATAGAGTGACTCAATAACTTAATACCCCTATAGTTATTGCAACTCTGAATGTCACCCTTGTTCTTATAAAGAGGGATCATAGTACTTCACCTCCAAACCTCGGGCATTTTCGCCATCTTGAAAATTTTGTTAAACAATCCAATCAACCACCTTAAACTCTCCTCGCTAGAAAACTTCCAAAAATCCACCGGTATCTCATCAGGCCCCGTCGCCCTACCCCTTCGCATCCTGCGAACAGCCTCTCTAACCTCCTCTACCTTAAAACGTCTACAATAACTAAAATCCTGACACTTCTCTGAGTGCTCTAGCTCCCCTAACACAATAGCTCTATCCCCTTCGTCATTCAAGAGCCTATGAAAATATTAATGTCATCTATTCTTAATGTGGCCGTCCTAGCCACTCCCTTCTTCCACATCAAACCTAGCCACTCCATTAAACTAAATAGTACAATCCATAGACCGGTTGATGTTCTCTTCTAAAACCTTTAAACACATTAGAGAGTAATTACACTTCTAAGAACTTGGGAACTCCCTTAGAGTTCCTATTCTTGTCGTAATCTTTACTCTAATTTCTTCAATCATGGTAATGATGCTCTTGCACCTGGATTCCAAGATCTATGCATTAAAATACTCAGTCATCATGTTATCCACAAAATCATACATGACTTTAGTGTTGAAGTAAAACTTGCACTAGTAATTAATGTTTTTGTACATTAACTCATCCATTATTTTTTTAGGACCAAGCAATATCATCTTCTCTATGGTTTTCCTCAATTGATACTCAAATATATTTTCGATTATCTTCCAAAATTTTTGTCTTTTTTGAAGACCTCTCCAGTCCTTAGCCCAATTAACTAAGATGTGCCTCGCACATCTTCTATGTTCAGATTGAGGTAACACCTCCTCAAGTGCTAAAAATAGTCCCTACAGTACACATACATACCATAAAATAAGGTGAAATTAGGACATAATTTCATATACTAGGTTAAACTTAAAAAAGAAATTAAACATAAAATAGTATATGTACCTTCTGCAAATCCGTAATCAAGGTGAGACCTTCACATCCTCCAAGTCCTAGGTCATTCCTTATGCACCTAACAAACCAACTCCATGTGTTTGTGTTCTTCTTTTCAACTACTTCCCAAGAAAGTGGCAACGTCTGGTTATTTCTATTTTTGGCCATAACAACTAACAATTGTCCCTTACAAATACCTTTAAGAAAACAACCATATAAATCTATGCATTTCCTACAATGTGCCCATGCCTTCTTCAAAGCATTAAAATAGATGTAAAATGTCTGAAATTTTGGTTTACCTGTTGCATCAACCTCATCAAGTTTAACAACAAAAATGGTCCCTAGATTGTCCTCAACGGTTCATCCTTATAGTCAAGGTTCTTCCAAATTCTACAACATGATCACCCATTATATATTTCAAAACTTTATCTCTTGCTATTCTTATAGTAGTCTTACCAACATAAAGTTCGAATTTTTTTCTAACCAACTATTGCAACTTGAGTACTCTTAATTTGGTTACTCAATTATTCTTTCTCTGAAGGTTTCAACTAAAAACAATGTATTGCATAAGTAATTTCTGGTTGTCTTGTTGCAAGTATATTTTGGAATGTATTTTTTTATCATGAAATCATTTGTTGTTTTGTTAAGACCTGCATACAAAAGACATGGAACACCTAACTCTAACCTTTTTTTGGCTTATTTACCCACTTCTCTATAAGAACCTTTTTTCTTACTACATATTTAGTCACTGCTCTTCTGAATTAATTCACATATTTAAAAACCATACCCAACTGCCAAACAATTTTCTTTGCAGTTGGGTCATAGATGATTTTCTGAGTTGTTGTCCTTTTCTTTCTTGATAAATTAACAGTTCTTGCTCTACCAGATTCAACCATATTATGTTGATCATCACCACAACAATTATCTTTATCTAATTCAAAACTATTTTCATCAGAACTTACAAAGTAAGGCTCATCACCTCCAAGCCTTTCTTCATTTACCTATTTTAGTTTCATCAAAACCAAGATCTAGTCCTGCTTCACCTACTACTACCTTTTCATTGAAAGCTTGTACTCTATCATTTCTTTTACTCTTTTGAAACCTTCTCTTTTTAGCTCTCCACCCCCTAACCTCCTCATGTACATCACTACCATATTCCTTATCATCATCATCTCTAACTAACTCTACTTCTGACTCTGCACTATCTTTAGTAGATTAATCAGAACCCTCTACTTCTTCTTTTAAAAAATCAAATCTAGTAGGACCAATATCTATATAATCAGTTGAAGTAATCCTAGATGTAGTAGTAGTAGGTGCATCATCACTATTTTCAGTAGTGAAAAGAAGTGTGGTATTGAAAGATGGTGTGGTTAAAAAAGAAGTAAAAAGATCCTTCATATTTAAATGCTCCTCACTAACCCTAAAATTAGTGATAGTATTAAAAGTTGCACCAGATTCCCCCATATCCCCATGACTAGCATTTCTAATAACATCAAGCCCACTATTGGCTCATCAACTAATAGTTGAAAAATACCTCTACCTTATCCCCATTTTTCAAGGAACACATCAGGCCTAAAATATTCATCATTATCAACATCTACCATAATGCCATTGTTAGGTGGTTTAATGCTAAAGGTGCAGCTTGTGCAATATCCTAATTTTTTAATATAGTCTCTCAACTCAAAGGAGGACATCTTATCTACATAATCATCCAAAAATTCAATAATTTTTCCACCATTATATATTGGTTCCCCACTACTTAAATCAAACAGACCACCATAGTACCATCTTAGAATAATCAAAATAAACCCATTCATGTCTTACCAGAATGCAATCAAGAGAACAAAAAAAATTACTATACTAGACATTATCACAAATCAAGCATCATTATCAAAAATCAAGCATTAGATGACATCATAAAAAATCAAGTATTACCCCAATTTAATCCGACATTATTATTCTTAAACAATGAAGAAAAATCACACAATATGAATTTTATAATGTAATATGATACTTTTTGAACAATGAAACAACCTAATACTAAGACGCACATAAATGCAATATCATACAACTTAAACGACAAAGAAAAAAATTTAATTTCAATATAACAACAGTTGTAATATGATATATGAACACCTACACAACACAATAGTAAGACACATATGCTATTACACATAATTAATTTTTTAATTTTTAAGATTAACAGTAAATCCTACAAAAGCACTAATTTTGAATCACCCAACTTAAACAATCAACAAAATACCTAATTAGATGTAATTATGAACATAATATGGTGTTAATTGAACACTTAAACAACGTAATCATCAGTTGCACAACTTAATTTAACATAATTAACTTCTTAATTTGTGAGATTAATAGTAAACCCTAATTAACACTTACACAATCCTAATTTTTGGCACAAAGAACTCACCTTTACTAAGTTGAAGCAACAATCAGTTGATTAGCTTTGAAATTATTTTCATATAAGAATATTTACAGAAAATTGCAAAGAAAGAAAAGAGAGGAAGACGAAAAGGTTCTTGAATTTTTTTGAGAGAAAAAATGGGGCCTATTTGTTTAGTAGGGAAAATAAAAAATTGGAGTGAACCAAGCGCATGTAAACACATACGTATTATTAGTTGATTTATGTTGAAAGGCCAGTACTTGGGGGTACTAAATATAGAAAAAAAATTATTCAGGAGGGTAATGGAACTCCCGTAAAGATTGAGTTTGTAGTTGGAATTACGGGTAAAAATTATGGGGGTGTGGGGGGGGGGGGGGGGGGGGGGAGGGATAATAGACCATTTTCTCTTTAGATAATCAATCATTAAATAAATTGAGTTAACTATTGTGATTTATAATTTTTTCTTAGATTTCAATTTAAATGACATTGATTTAATTTTGAAAGTCAACCATATATTTTATATTTTTAAATATTTTTTAAGTTGTTAATGATGTGATTTATAATTACTTTTTACATAATTTTTGATAAGATATGAATACTCTATCTCTGTTTATGTGACACAAATAAAATTTCAACAATCAATTAAATTTTACATATATCTATATATATATCAAGTTCTTAATTATTGTTATTTACAATACTTTTTATCTCATTTTTAAATAATATGTGTTACTTTATGTCTTCCTCTGTCTCATACCAATTTATGTGACACTAATATAATTTCGATAGTCAACTAAATTTTTTATGTTGACATATTATTTTGTGTCTATTTTACCCCTTTTTTATGAAATATTACTAATTTTTTAATTTTTAGATGACCATAATAATTAATTTAATGATTGAAGCTGCGAAACGTGTCTTAAATGATTTATAATAACTAATTAGAAGTAGTAGAGAAAAAACTATAAAAAATTGCTTAAAATATCAAAAGTTAATTTATCATTTTATGTCTATTTTTATTGTTTTTATTTAACATTATTAACTTTTTAATTCTTAGATGACTTAATAATTAATTAGAGTTGATATAGTAAAACTATAGTTGAAACAATTGAAGCAAACATGTCAGAAATGTTTATTTTACTTATTTTTATTAAATTTTATTAATTTTCTAATATTTAAATGACTTACAATAATTAATTAAGGGCGATACAGTAAAATTATGATTGAAGCAGCTGAAACAGGCAACACAAGCAGGTATGTTGACCTGCTGCCTGCTTCAGCACTGAAACCCCCTCTTATTATATATAGTAATAATATGTACTCCCTCCGTTTCATTTTATGTGTCGTCTTTTAACCAGATGTGGAGTTTAAAAATAAATGATGACTTTGTAAAGCTTATAAACTTGCCCCTCTTAAAGTCACTTTGATGATTACTTTTTGGTTGTATTTTCTTATATGAGTGGGATTCAGTAAGGATAAAATGAAGATAATATCATTAAATAGTTGTCAAATAAGGAAATATGACATTCCTTTTGAGATGGGAAAAAAATATGTCACATCCCTTTATATATTATTTTAAAGGCTAAATACATATACATGCCCCTTAACTATTTCACTTTTTTCCTATAGGAACCTCAATTAAGACAGGTACTTATTGAAACCTTTAATCCTTCACAAAACGTATCAATTGAACACAATCGCTGATATGGCGTTGATATGGCATAATGCGAGCACTGCACTTAATTTAAGAGCGTGAAACATTAGATTTTAGCTTTTTTTTAATCTCTTTATCTTTTTTATTTTTCTTAATTATCTCATTTCTCATATTTTTCATTTTTAAAAATACTTGCCCCTCAACTACTGTTCTTCTTCTTTATTTTCCCTTCTTCTTTATTTTCTCGAACAAATGTCAGCAAATCCTTCTTTTCTTTCCTTTACATTTCAAGTTATTCTTGAACAAGCAATGCATGATGAACAAGAGGCTGATGTACCTAGTAAGATTTTTAAACTTTTTTGTTTTGCTAAAGAGGAAAAAATCCCTTTATCAATTAATGCTGCAATACTTCTTATACGATGCTTTGGGCGAGCTAAAATACTCGAGGAAGTGGTATCGGTGTATAAAGAGCTATACCCAGATTTAAGAAACACGAGTGTGGTTAATTTGTTATTAGATTGTTTACTTTATGGAGGGAATATTAATTGTGGGTTCTAGGTGCTTGACGAAATGCTTAAAAGGGATAGTGAAGTTCCTCCGAACAATACTAGATAGATATCATTTTGTCTTCTATGTGGAAGAGGAGTTGGGTTGAGAAAATGATAAGCGTGGAGGAAATTTATGGACTTCTTGTGAGATTCATTGAGCATGGTAGTTTTTTGGATGATGCATGGTTTACGAAATTGATTACCAAGTTTTGTCGAAGTGGGAAATGCGATAAGGCCTGGAACCTTTTACATGAATTTGTTTATGAATGAGATGAAGAAAAAGAAAGTTAAACCAAATGTTGTGACATTCGGGATTCTCATCAATCATTTATACAAATGTTACAAGGTCGATGAGGTATTGGAGATGTTTGAGCAGATGGGAGGGAGTGAAACTGATGGCGTTCTTGTTAAGCCATTTTTCTTCCTTCTCAATTGAAAGGGAATAGGAAAATGGGGTCTGTGTATTTGGAAGAAGAAAAGTGAAGAAAGGAAATAGAAAATAGGGTCTATGTATTTGGAAGGAAAGAGGAGAAGTGGGGGGGGGGGGGAGGATCGGGTAGGCTGCAGTGTGGAGAGGGGGAGGTGTTAATGGTTTTTTTAAAAAATTTAAATTTAATTATATTAAAAAATTATTTTTATAATTATTTTAAGTAAAAATGACACGTGTCATTGTCTTATTTGTCTTTTTTCCACGTCATTGGTGTGTGTAGTACACGTATTTTACTTTTTTGGCCACGTCAGTAAATTGGGCTCAATTGAAACCATTTGTGAAGGAGTGAAGGGTTCAATAGGTACCTGACTTCATTGAGGTGCCTATACGGAAAAAGTAAAATAGTTCAGCGGCCTAGATATGTATTCCGTCTATTTTAAAAAAGATAAAAACGAAACCATCGAAGCATCGCCATGATAAAGTCAAATGTTTTCTTACCATAAAAAATAAAGTCAAATGTTTATCTTTCTAGTCCTTGGAGAATTTAGTTGTTACCACTTTCACGGTGCAAATTGAAAAATATGAATATTTGAAGATACAAAATTTTAAAGGTTGTGCTAAAACTAAAATGATATCTGCAATATGTATTAAAATTGTATTGTACATGTATTGTGTGTCAGTATTTTGTTTTATGCATTAAAATTAAATATTATGCATGCAATATAGATGTATTATAAGTGTTTTAAAATATATTATGCTTGTTTGATAAGAAATCTAAACTATGCATTAAATGTGAATTACGCATACATTATATATGCATTATAAGTGTCTAAAAATGCATTATTCTTGTTTGGTTGTAAGAAATATTCACTATGTATTCATAATGAATTATGAATACAATATAGATATATTACAAGTGTCATAAAATGTATTATGTTTGTTTGATAAGAAATTTGCACTATACATTAAAAGTGAATTATAGGACCAAAATATATTATAATTGTTGTTTATATTTGTTGGTGTAATATACCAAAATTATTATAAATTATTACAGTTGAAAATAAAGTGAACAAAAATGAAGAAAATAAAATAATCTTCTTCTTGGCTGAGGTGCGGATATCTCGCTCTCTTTAAGGAGATTCATGCCCACTATGACATAATCTACACCAATCCAACAGTATATCTCTTGACTTATCCTCTCCACGATACAACAACCCATCAATGATGTACACCTCAAGCAACTCCGGATTAGTTGAAGATTCCAAAGCTCCACCATAAGAACACTTTTCTTCAACATATTAAAACTCTCTTTTGTATAGTGAATATAATTAAAAACTTTAAATATTTTTCTTTGTCTCAACTCTCTCTTTCACTAATATAATTACTCACTTTTGTATAGTGAATATAATTGAAGACTTAGAACATTTTCTATGTCTCAACTCTCTTTCACTACTACACATAACAAGATCTCCCACACTTGTCATTTTTTTTCTTATCTCTAATATATGAACACAAAGGAAGAAACACCACTATTTATAGGTGTAGAGTTCTTCCATGTAATGAATAAAATAAATGAGGGGGCAGTAATGTGGGTAGAAAAATAGAGTTGATGTTACATAAGTTAAATGGAAGTAATGACCATAGAGTTACAAGAACTAATGACCTTGAAAGTTACAAGAACTAATGGTCATTTTTACCACAATTCATACCCGCTAACACAAAAAAATAATGTGGTGAGTTACAAGAATAATAACGCCACTTTCTTCACTTTATGCCTACTAATTATCATGCACTTTAATATTTTTATTTTACTATTAAAATGCACCAACAATATTTAATACAAATCACCTCAATAAAATTAATTTTATAAAATAAACCTCTAATAAATATTTAAAAAAAAAATGTGCCAAGTCAATACTCCTTTCATTCCAAAATAAATGAATTATTGAGCTATTTTTCAATGTCAAAAATAAATGAATTGTTCATTCTTTAAGAGACATGTTGAAAATTTCTTTCAATTTTACCTTCCTATTTAATGCGGTTCTTAAATACTTCACATTTTCTAGGAGAGTAATTTAAAAACAATTAAAAGAGTAATAGTAAAAAGTAACATACAATTTATGTGCTAAAAGAAGGGGTGTACCATACCTCAATAATTCAATTATTTTGAAATGAAGGGGTATGTGCTAAGTAAAATAAACGGGTGGAGTATCATTACGGATGACAATTTTAAAGGTTATGAATTTTGAGATCGTTTGCAGAAAGGTGGATGGTAATAAAACCTACTTAATAATGCTCAATTATTGGGATGGAACCAGGCACCAACTTTCCTTTTAAATTGTACTACATTGATATAGTAAATAGTTTTTGTATTTATCTGTTGTAGTCGCTTATCTAATTACGAAAAGTTATTCATTAGTTAGGCCCACACGTTGATTTTTTATTCATTAGTTAGGTACACTGCACACACTTTGATTTTTTCTCATGAACCTAAATGTGCATAATCACTTATGTAGTTGTTAATGGATAAGAATTTATTGCAATGAACATTACATTTAAGAACACAACAGGAGCAGCCAAGTTACAAGCTGTAGCCATTCATAAAGGCAAAAATGGAGAAGGATGTTAGGAGAGTTAGAATAGATGGTTTGCTCTTTTAATTCAAAATATTTGCTATAGATGGCTAAAAATATTCTATAATGATAGATAATTTTTATATATTTCCTATAATAAAATCAGGTGCATTGGAATCTTTAGGCCTCACTTGCACTTAATGAATGTTCTAATTTAAATGGTTCAAACTTCAGTTCATTAAGTTTATTTATTTTGATTAAAATTGTCTCATTTAATGTCTTGTTTGATCTAATTCACTCAGATCTGTGGGCATGTATGAAAAGTATTTAGACCTCAAACATGCTATATTAATTATTAAATTCTAAATTAAATATTTTAAGGATTAGGTGCGGTAACTTTACTAGGAAATAAATAGTTATTGGATAATAAATATTTATTTTTATATAATGTATTTTGTGAATATTATCGATTGAAATATTTTTCATTTTTATCTTCTTGACTTAAGATGTTTTATTAATTCATATTCTAAATTAGATATTATCGTAATTAAATTATCTAGTGTTCTAGGATCCTCGTTAGTACTATGTAATCTTTTGTATTCTTGGTATAAACTATATAGTTGGGATTCGATTTCTTTTAATGATTTATTCTTTTCGTAAGATGTATTCATTAATTTATGTAATTGTTAAATGTTTTGTAGTGATATTCATTAACTGTTTTTCTTCGTTCTTGTATTTTTTATTTTCATATATTTTATTAATATATTTAATTTTACTGATATTCATATTTTGAGGGGTAATTAAATGGTATTTGATTAAATGCTCTGCTATAATATTCTTTAGTTTTTTCTCTTAGTTTTTGTAAGTCTTTTATATTATTTTTAAGATATTCTAAATATTCTATATCTTTTATTTTAAAATATTCAACTGAATTCATTTTTCTAAGGTTTTCTGTTAATCTTATTTCTTCCATTTCTTGTTCCCAGTATTTTAGATATTCGTAGTTTATCATTTTATTCTTCTAAAGTAAATGTATAATAATCTATTCTACTTGTACTATATTTAATATCTTGTTTGAGATTATTAATACTACTAACTATTTTTTCTTGTTCTCTTCTTAATGAATTTTTTAAACTATCTAAACTTTTATCTTTACTTTTTTCTAAATTTTTCAAGGTTTCGTCTATCCATTTTGAATTTTTCTATTAGATTTTTCATTATCTCTCTAATTTGTTTTCTATAATCAATTTCTTTATGTAGGTCTTCTTGGTTTTCTCTAATTTTCTTAATATATTTTGTCATTTTTAGTCTGTATAATATCCATCTGAATCTAAATAGTATTGGTGTTCATAATATATGAGTAAGTTTTCTATACTGTTTAATAATTCTTCCTCTTCATAATCTTGTAATTTTTCCCATATTATTTTCTTTATGTCTATAATTTCTATATCTCTAAATATATATAAAACAAGTATTTTAATATCATCTGTCATTTAAACTTGATTAAATGCTTTTTCATAATATTTTTTAGTTGTTTGTTTTAGTCTAAGTAGTTCTTGCATATTTTCATTAAGAAATTCTATATATTTTATATCTTTAGTTTCCATGTATTTGTCTAAATTTACTTTCATCTATTTTTCTAGTAACTGTATGTTTCTCATATCTTTTTCTAAAAATTCTAGATATATGTAATTTATCATGGTAAGCATATGTAAGAGTAGTTAGGTAGGCATGATATGTAATTTATTTTAGTCATATAATATTTACCAAATGCTTTTTCTAATATGATTTTTCTTATATGTACTACTTTTATATCCTTAAGTACATACAAAATAAGTATTTTAAATTTATCTACCATTTCGTCAGATAAATAATTATTCATTTTTCATAAAATTGCTATTTTTAAAATATTTCCTTCAATCATACACAACAAAATATGATCATATTAGATTACTATATACTAGATCACTCTTAAATAACATGTTCGTCGGTCACTATTAGCATGGTAATCCAGATACTTTTCCTTTAAACAGTGCCTCAACTCTGGCTACTCCCCACCACGGCTTCTTGCCTTATTGGTTTCACCTTTAGGATGACATAGTTATTAGGGATTTTTCTCCGTTTCCACTTTGCTAATAAACTTCTTCACATGCTATTCTTCGAATAATTCGACTATAAAGTAACTAACATGAACTTATCTTATTATATCATGGTTGTTAGGAATTATGAATTTAGCTATTCATAATAGTGAATAAATATATCTATTCTTGTAAGTTTGATAATCCTAAGTTTTGTTCCTCCATAGATTTTTCCATTGAAATATACCTATTTTTTTAAAATAAATAAGCAAAATATTTGTTGTAGACAAGAGAGAGAGTTTTTGCTTCAACCATTCTAATTTTTCTTCTATCCATTCTAATATTCCTGAATAATATCTTCTATCCATTCTAATTTTTCTTCTTTATACCTATATTTGAGTACTCCTCTATAACTATATTCACTTGCATCAGCTTCAATATATGTAATTTTTTTATTTTCATCTGGAAATTGTAATTTTGGTAACTCTTTATAAAGTAATTTTATTTTCTTTACCTGTTTTTTGTCTTCTTCATTATATCTATATTTTACATCCTTTTTTAATTTTTTCTGTAATGGTTTTAAGTTTTCTACTAGTTTTGAAATATATTCTCTTACTTGGTTTACTAATCCCAAAAATGATTGTAATTTCTTTTTTGTATCTAATTCTTCTTTAGAATTTATTATTTTTTGGACTATATGTTGTTGCATTTTGACTCCACTTTTATCTATTTGTATTCCTAAAAATTCTATCTGATTTTTCATAATATCTGCTTTCTTCTCACTTAAACTTATTCCTGATTTTTCTATTATATCTGTAAGCTGTTCAAATAATTTTAAATGTTCTTCTTTAGTTTTTGTATATAATAGTATATCATCTATGTATACTATACAATTAGATAGTTGTTTAAAATAACTATCCATAAAATGTTGATATCTACCTGGTGTATTTTTATATCCAAATGGTAGCACATTACATTCATAAAATCCTTGTGGTACCGTAAATGCGGTTAATTCCTTAGATTGTTCTTCTAACTTTAAATGGTAGAATCCTGATTTACAATCAAATTTACTAAAATAATTATATCCATGTATTTGCCTTATTTTTAATATCTTGTTTGGTATTGGGTAATTTTAAGTCATTGTTTTTGCATTTAAATTTCTATAATCAATAACCATCCTACTTTTTCCTCTTTTTTGTTCACTATGTTTATTTACTATAAATGCTGGGCTATTATATTTACTATTACTTTTTTGTATATATTATTTTTCTAATAATTCTTCTATATGCATTTTAAATTCTTTTAAATCATCAAAATTATATGCTAATGGTTTCTGGGTTATTATGCTATTTTTATCTATTAATTCAATTTTTATAGTGGTTTTATGTTTTTTCCATCCTTTTAGTGGATCTTCACTATATAATTGTTCTAATTTTTTCTTAATTATTTCTATCTTATTTGTTGAAAATATAGTAATTTCCTTTTTATTTATTGAAAATACGACCAGTTCTATTGTATCTTCAGTATTTTTTATATTTTCTAATTTTTGTGTAATTTTTTCACTTTCTTTTATCCAATTAGTTTTCTCTCTTATTTAATAATAACTCTTTTTGCTATTACTTTCTGTTTACATGGTACTGTAAACCACCAATCTGTTCTAGTTATTATATGTGGGTATACTTTATCTAAAAACGGCATTCCTAAAAGTATATCTTTTGATGTTAGCTCATGATTATAGATTTCTTCTACTATTAATATTTTATCTCATACTTGTGTTTTCACATTCTTAGCTTTATAAGTAATTAAGCTTCGTTCGTTATTAAATCCTTTAACTATTATTGGTGTTTTTAATTTATCCCATTTACTTTCTGATAAACAATTATATCTACATAAATTAGATTTTGGTCCCGTATCTATCATAGACGTATAATATCTACTATAATATCCTTCTACTACTATCTTCATTACTACATATATTTTCATATCATGTTAGAGCTCTTCTTAGGAATAATCTTTCTCTATTGCAGTTATTATGCTTTTTTCTATAGGTCTTATAATCCTATCATCTGTTAAATATAATTCGATTGGTGTATCTATTCCTTCTCTAAAACATGCTTTTATTAATATCTCTGTACCTCCAAGGTGTACATATTTTATTGGGTCTCCTCTACTTTTTATATTGTTTATTTCTTTATTAATTAACCTTTTTGTTACTAATGGTATACTAGCTTTATCTTTTGCATATCTGCAGTCTATTACATGTTCCTTTTGACTTACTATGTAATATTCTTCCTTTTTCCTAGTAAATATTTTTTTTAATTGTTGGTATTTTAAATATTTTTTCTACACTTAAGTCTAACTCTTTTCCTTTTATTTCATCAAATATATTATTATCAAATATTATTTTTTGATCTGTTCCTTTGTCATTTAAATATTCTTCTTTTGTTATTATTTTTATATCTTCTTCAGTCATTTGGTTTATTTGTATATCGTCTTCAGTCATTTAATTCGTCTGATTCACTATCTATTTCATTATCTTTTATTTCATTATCTGTTTTATTCTCTGAAATTTCATTATACTATCTTCACTTTCTAATTCGTAATCTATATAATCTATCTGCATATATTCTGTATTTTCTATTTTTATTTCTGATATTTGCTTAATTTTTGGGATTTTAGGTAATTTACAATCTCTAGCTAAATGTCCTAATTTTCCGCAATTATAACAAGTACATTCCTTTATAGATTAATTTTTCCTATATGGTCTTTTATGTTTATAATTTTTTACATAATATCTTTTTCTTGGTTTCTTATACTTATATTTTAATATTTTGTATTTCTTATATTTCTTATGCCTTTTTCTTTTCATATAATATCTTTCTTCACATCCAAATTGAGATGTTAAGAAAGATATTATAAGAAAAGAAAAAGGCATAAGAAATATAAGAAATACAAAAAATCAAAATATAAGTATAAAAAACCAAGAAAAAGATATTATGTAAAAAATTATAAACATAAAAGACCATATAGGAAAAAGAAATCTATAAAAGAATGTACTTGTTATAATTGCGGAAAATTAAGACATTTAGCTAGAGATTTTAAATATTAAAAATAAAAATAGAAAATGCAAAATATATGCAGATAGATTATATAGATTATGAATTAGAAAGTGAAAGACAGTATATATGAAATTTCAGAGAATAAAACAGATAATGAAAAAGAAGATAATGAAATAGATAGTGAATTAGACGAATTACATGACTGAAGAAGATATACAAATAAACTAAATGACAGAAAAAGATATAAAAATAATAACAAAAGAAGAATATTTAAATGACAAAGGAACAGATCAAAAATTATATTTGATAATAATATATTTGATGAAGTAAAAGGAAAAGAGTTAGACTTAAGTGTGGAAAAAATATTTAAAATACCAACTATAAAAAATATATTTACTAGGAAAAAGAAAAAATATTATGTAGTTAGTCAAAAGGAACATGTAATAGACTGCAGATATGCAAAAGGTAAAGCTAGTATACCACTAGTAACAAAAAGGTTAATTAATAAAGAAATAAACAATATAAAAAGTAGAGGAGACCCAGTAAAATATGTACACCTTGGAGGTACAGAGATATTAATAAAAGTATGTTTTAGAGAAGGAATAGATATACCAATAGAATTATATTTAGCAGATGATAGGATTATAAGACCTATAGAAAAAGCATAATAATTGCAATTAAAGTAAATTTAATATACCAAAAATTTAAATTTATAATAAGTGTAAATTATTTAGTAGCAATAACAGATAAAAATATAGATAAATCATTAGTATATTGAAAAATATTAGGAATAGAACTAGCCAAAGGAAGTAAAATATTTACAGTAAGATGTAAAAATCTATAAGTATTAACAACAAAATATAACATAACGGGAAAAAATAAAATTAATTAAATTCAAATAGAAAGTACTTTTGAACAATTCGTAAAAACAATTGATAATAATGATTATAGTTACAAAAATATAGACATAGAAGAAGATTTAGAAATAATAAATGATAGAATAACCAATTGTAGGGGGGTGCGGATTAGGCGCGGTAACTTTACTAGAAAATAAATAGTTATTGGGTAATAAGTATTTATTTTTATATAATGTATCTTGTGAATATTATCGATTGAAATATTCTCGCGGCCCAAAGTTACCTCTTCCAATCTTCACTACCCCAACTTAGGCTTTTATCCTCAATTTTTAATTTTAAGTCCAAGAAGGAGAGGGTTTAAAAAAGGGATAAGAATTGAAAGGCTCATGACTTGCACAATGTTTGCCAAAGAAGGGTATAAAGGCTCAAAGTGGGTGACTAGGGATAACATCTATGCAAGGGTAGGCTTTTTAGGATAAAGTGGACTTCTAATGTCACAAAAATGGCCTAAGATCATCTCCTCAACCAAATACAATCAAAATTAGATTTGAGAGACTAATAGGGCAAGTCTAGATGGTGCAAGTATACATGAGATTTTGACAAATAAGCTCACCACACATGGTATGTAAATTCTCCAAGAAGGCTTAATTGCTCCTCCCACTAGAGACAAAAATGGAGTGTCTATCAATTTTCACAAGTCAAAAATTTGGAGTCATAAAAAGAGAAAAAGAATTATTACAATGTTGCTCACGTCCATGCCCTTAATTTTTTTTGAAAATTTTTCAATGGAAAGGGTGTTCGCTTTGTATTTGCACCATGCACAATTTTCTAACCATGGAAACAACCCAGGCCTTAGTCTCACATTTTGGCTTCATATGGGTAAACCAACAATATGGCTACTCAGACATCACCAATGGTATGAGTGCAATCCTAAATCCACAATGCCACAGGTACTCAGACTTTCCTTGTATTTGTGATTTTGTTTGCTATGATTACTTAGACTTTCTCTGCATCCATGGATTAAAACACAATTACGACGATTTTCCCGTAAGAATGTCGTCAATTAATCTATCACAAGGAAAGGATCATCCAACATCATTATTAAAAGAATTAGAAAACTAAACAATGGAAACAATAATTTTACAAAATTTCCATGCTTTGAGTGAACTAAGTTCGAGTATTGCAAACCCACAAGGGTAGGGCCGTACCCCCAACTATAAGACTTGTAGTGACCTCACTATATAACACAAAACATAAGAAGGGTTAAAGGGCTCCCTTAAATCGCAGTGATAACCAAGGTGTAGGTTGGAGAAGCTATCACAATAGCCCCATAGTTGACGCAATTGTGGTATCACAATCATAATTCTCAGGCCGTGATTATGTTACTTGAGGCATTTTGCTCCCCTGTTTTTCCCTATTTTCTACAGGGCTGCCACACTTCTCAAACTTGGTTTTCCCCTATTTTTGGCTTCCAATCCTTTCCAAAGAACCTACAAAGCATCAAAATTATATGACTTATTCAAAAGCAAATAGAGAAAACATAAAACTATGGGTTGCCTCCCATCAAGCGCTTATTTTAACATCGCTGCACGACGTCTCTTTAATCCTCATTTATGTTTCTACTTTGAAGATTTGAATCTCCATCACAACTTTCATTCACGATGCATTAAGCAATAAAGGAACAGAAGATTCAAATCTTGACAGAGGGACATAAGATTCAGATCTTCCAAGATAAAACTAGGAAGATGCAAGGAAATGATGCGTGAGCTTCTATCTCGATATTTTAAATACTTGAACCTTTTACCCAATTTCACATCAAATTTCTATCTTGGATCCTTGGGTAAAGTTAAGAACATCAATAGACCACTCGTTGTGCATCAGAAGTTAAGTTCTTTGGCCTTTAAGTATGGGGCTCCCATGTGCTCTCCTGGAGTGTAAAATTCCCAAATATAGGGATAGTGCCTAATTTCTCCACAATCCTTCATTAGCCTAGGAAGATGGATTCTCATCACATACTCTAAGCATAATATTGAAAAGTGGTTTGAATGAGGTATATCACTTAATTTTTAAAGTTCATCCTTAGTAGCACCCTCACCCTGAAATGGACTAGAGTCATCATAAGAGATTTGTGCGGCTTCTTTTTTTTGACTCTAGCACCATTTCCCTTATCTTGGTCTCTTCCTTATTATTTTATTCGGTTGGTTGGGAAATTACTGAAGGTTCTTTTTTACCAAGCTCATCATCATAGCTTGGTTTTTCTTCTTGGTCTACCTCCTCTTAGAAAGTGGTCAAGGTAGTTGTGTTTGTAAGATTGATTTCCTTGCCCATTTTCTTAATTTTGATAATTTTCTTTCCAAATGCCTCGTAGGATTGATTCATGTCTTGAAAATTCTTACCCATTATAGTTACCCAATCTAAAATAGTTTGAAGCATTGCTTCAAAACTATTGGACCCGGTATGTTGCTCTTTCTTCTTCTCCACATAAGACCTATTAAACTCATAAGAAACTAGCAACTCGGTTAGCATGATAAAGAGAGGGGGTATTTGGACAATCACTCTAATATCCATCTCTACCACCACATAAAGAATAACCATACTCCCAATAGAATTAATATGGTATTTCTATCTCTCTGGGGAGCATATAGACAATATCTTCCAAAGAGGGGTCCATCATAATATGGACATGGATCATCAAAATAGGACTTTTGTAACGCCCTGAGTCTGTACCCTGGATGCTACACGGTGCTTACAATCTCGAAGGACCACAAGCTAACCCATGATTGATATCTTCTATGAGCACTGGATAATAATACTGAAATAAATATGGAATTGGGTTAAATTTCCAAATACTTCACTCCTTAACCATACTATTTGACACCTCAGATACGAACTTGCTCATTCTGAACCTATTATCTGCTACTACATGGGGAGCATACCTGGCTAACTGAGTAAACTTGAGGGAACACTCTTTCACACTCATACTGCCTTACTTGAGGTTAATAAACTCTAATACCTTGACTTCTCTCATCTCTAAGGGAAAGAATCTATCTAAGAAGGAAGTAGCAAACTCTTTCTATTCTATGGGCTCTGCACCTGTGCCCCTGTCAACCTACCACTACTTAAACCTTTTATGAGCTACATCTAGTAGTTAATAGGCAACTAACTCAGCACTCTCACTGGAAGTCACTCCCATGATGTTTGTGACTTTCTGAACCTAATCAAGGAACTCCTGTGGATCCTCTTCTAACTTAGATCCTGAGAATAGGGGAGGATTCATTTAGGTGAAGTCTCAAATTCTGGTTGCAACAGAATTGGCCACTGGGTTGCCGGAACAACAACTGGTCATTTATTCTGAGCTGTGACTGAATTGGCTAGGGTAGTGAATGCAGCTCTAAATTCAGTATATAAGACGTGCTCGTCTAGGGATCTTCTTGAATGGGCTGAGGGTTTGACTGATTTTTGATCCTTCTTTTATTAGTCCTTTTAGGAGGCATAGTCTGTAAATGGAAAGAAGAAGTGGATTAGACTAAGAGTTTTTAACTGGAGCTCTTGTTCACTCGCATGACATAAATACTGAAAGAAGGGAAACTATTTCTAAAAATATCTATTAGACTTCTGTCCATAAGTGTGGCATGCTACACACCCATGCATAAGACTCTACTTGATGCGACTTTCAAACTCCTTAGGAATCTATTAAACCTTAGACTCTGATACCAAGTTTGTAACACTCCAAGTCTGTACCCTGGATGCTACATGGTGCTTATGATCCCAAAGGACCACAAGCTAACCTATGACTAATATTAGTTGTGAGCACTGGATAATAATACTTAAATAAACGTGGAATTAGGCTGAATTGCCATAAGGTTCAAAATATCTGAAAATACTGAATAAGTGTATCAAATGAAATAATAAATTAGTAAAACTTGAACACTATCTGAAAAGCCTCTAATCTGAACTATATGAAAAGGAAGTTGATGGGACAAGCCCCCAACTAACCCCAACAACTAAACTACTGATAAACTAAAATACTAAAATAAAAGCCTATCCTCAATATATGAGGACTCATTACTAAATCTGCAACTGCTAACTAGATCTATCTAAGTACGATCGAGAACTTGAGAATTCAAACCTATATACTAGACATCATAATGAAAATAAAAAGTATATGTCAGTACGCAGAATGTACTGGTATGCTAGATGAGGTAAGGATGAATGCAAGGGTTTATATGCATGAATAGTAACTAACTGAATGATATAGAGTAACAAAATTATAAGTACATGGATAACTGAAACTACTATAAATATTGAATATGTACTACTATTCATGTAGATATACTGTAACTGAGCTTTTCTAAAGATAATTACTGAGTTCTGATAATGAGTAACTGATAATCTGTGATTACTGAAACTGATTAACTGCATCTGATAGTGCCGACTCTGTAGAATTAAATTGAGTTCTATATTGAAGACTAAAACTAAAACTATGGGAGGTAATCATCTATCTGACATGCCCCAAATTAGATAAGATAACTGAGTTGGGTCCAATATGTAAACCCAATTGAAAGATTGTTAGAAACATGCCACGGGTATTAACAATTACTATGGAGTCAGTCATAACTAACGGGTGACCCCTGAGATCAATCCCAAGATAGCGGGTGATACCTGAGTAGTCAGTTCTATCTAATGGGTGACATCTCATAACCTACGCTGGCTACGTAGTTCTAGAACTTAGGGATTGCTTTTAGGGACCCAGTCCTAACTAATGGCTAAGACCCCATCCCTAGGCTCGCTCAGTACTGAATCTTACTCCCAACTGAAAGACACTAAACTGAGTATACTGAACTGGAATGGATTAATACAGAGTTTACTGAGCTTTCCTAAGTTTTATAACTGATTGAGTTCTGTAACTGACTGGATTCTACTGATTGGGACATAAATAATACTAGTTTGTAATTGACACTGGCTCTAGGCACACGGATAAATTGTTGGGTATTAAATACCCCCAGGACTTGATTGCATGAAAAGTAAAGTAAAGTATAATCTTGAACAACATAATAATATTCACTTTTTTCATAATTCATCTATAGAGATATTTTATCAAACACTTGTAATGCATTAACATAACATGAATAGGGAATACATGTTAGAATGCTATAATGGCATTATTCCATTCCCAGAGATAATTTATCAAACACATGGGAGACATTCTTGTTTTACTAAATCATAAACACTTGGGGTAAATGTGGTTGTAACAACCAAATTGCAAATTGAAGGGTTCATCATGAATATCATGTAGATGAGCTCATACTAGGAACAATTCTTGAGACTTGGAATTTAAATCATGGATAACATATAAACATAGCAATTACAATGCCCAAACTTGCAAATTCATGGATTATAACATGGGGATTACTCAATTCAATATACATGCTATTCAATTTCATGGAGTCTGCCATTAATCATGGATTTAAACTCAATAAATGCAGAAACATGAATGCAATCAAATTTCATACATGTAAATCATGAATCATGAGTCATGAATCTTGATGTTTTAAAAATGGATTCTTGGACTCTATGGGTGAAAGGAATCCATAGATGAACACTTAACATACCTTAATTTGTGAGTTTCTTGAAGTTCTTGGTGAATCCTTAAACTTTGTACTTGATATCTTCAACTAGGGTTTTTGCCTCTTGAGAGAGAATGATTTAATTTGGGGGAAAATTAGGTGAATAATAAAGTAACTAGGTTAATTAGAGGTGAATTTCATATTAAAGGATGACTGGGGTGAGGGAAAAAATACTTTAATGCCCTCATATTTAAAACTTAGAATTACTAAAATTTCCCAGTTTTGACACCCAGTGCGATGCAGTGCCATGGCGTCGTGTCACTGGAAATTGGAAAAATGGGAACTGGATTGGTGGCGCAACGCGGTGTCTTGCTGGATGCGATTTTGGTCCTTGGCGCACCATGGTGGAATCATGTTGCCTTACTGAAAATTGATAATTTTGAACTGGATCTATAGCACGAAGCGCCAATATCATGGAGCAACACTAGAATTGACGATTTCCATTTGGTCATGCTCCGTGACGCATTGATGGCTCAGTTGGCACACTGTCTCACTAAAATGGCTCTAACTTATCGCCCGGGTGTTGGATTTGGGCAAACTTTATACCGTTGGAAAGATAATTGAATTTCCTATGCAATGACAGGCTCTAAACTGAAATATATAGAGTATTTCAAAAATTTTGAATGGGATTACTCATGTACTAAGACATAAATTAAGCTAGGGAAATGTGGGGTATTACAATATCTATCCCTTAGGAATATTCATCCTTGAATGAGACTGATTAAGCTATGAAACATGATAGACTGAGTTTTCATGCTGAACACACTAAACTAAAACCTGACTACACAATTAAACTACTGACAAACTGAGTTCTTATACAGAACATGCATATCTGATGTATGAATACAGGACTGAACTGATTCATGAATGCATGACCAAATGTGCAACGGTAATGAAGTATCAAGATTGTAACTGCAACTAAATATGGAGCTGGGTATAGCTAAGAAAGACTATTACCTTAAGCTAATAATACTGATGAACCTGAGATCATTAACTGAACATGTATGAATGGGAACATGAGGGCAAGACAAAGCTTGAAACATGATACATAAACTGAATACGTGAACTAAACTGATTCCTTGAATACATACCACGAATTAGGAATGGTCATATGGATAAGATTGGAATGAGAGGGTCAACTTATGAGTACCTATTATCCCTAACTAGATTCATGACATGAAGAGAGAATGGAAGGTTTAGAACATGAAAGCTCCGGGATTATAGTGAATCCCCCCTTGGGACACTATGTCCTTCGAGAATGCTAACTTGGCTGAGATACTAAGGAAAAGCATAAGACGATGCACGGGGCACCTACGAATTGAATCATGATTGAATATATTGGATATAAAACTGAGGCATGATACATAAACTGGGCTAAACTCATAAATACTAGGATGTTCCATTTTGGGATAGGATGACTAGATGAAAAGATGGTAAACCATCCAAATTTGTCCAACTGACTGCTAAACTGAATTGCTGGCTTTACAACTAACTCCTTCTGAAAACTTATACTTTATTGGAGCATTTCTATGACACTTTTTCTGTAAGGTTCTAATGACATTAGGAAGTAAGGTACCCTGATGTGGTCTGAATAAGATATCTGAATAAGAAACCATAACATGGCTGAAACTCGGTAATATGGGCACTAATAACCCTACCTACTGAGGTCTAAGTTGAGCTGAATTCTCCTTCTAAGTTCAAGCCTACTCAAATCTTTGAAATACATTTAGCCACTTACATATCAACTTGACATTCAAGCCTATGTTCATAACTAAAACCTTATGCAAAACAAGCATGTACCAAAATTTTCTTAACATGAACCATTTTTTTCCCATCTAAGCAACTGCTCATCACTATATTATTTCATATGAAGAGTTCGCTGGAGGTTAAAATATGAGGACATGAGGCATGAATGGACACCATACTAAACTTGACATTTAACTGAAGCCTGAGGAATAGAATATCAACATCATGGATTTATTAAGAGGTCTAAACTGAGGATATACATGATGAAATCTAAATTTAGCTGATCATTAGGAGCATAGCATGAGTTATGGGAATAGAGCATACTATAAGGTATGAGTTATCCTTTGAGCCATAACTCTATACTCCCGCATCCTATGGCCTGGCTTACCACTTCTAAAACACACATCGCTGCCTAATCTACGTACACCTAGGTGATTCCTACCATATTCTTTGCAATGTGGATGGGTACGACTACTGCTCCAACTAGCTTGGGTTTTGGAGCCAGGTGCCTCATCTCGACTATCATTCCTGAACTTTGGTACTAGAACACTAGCCGAGGATATAGTTAAAACTGAAAATTTAGGTCAAAACTGGGAACAGTTATTGCCTTCTAACTTAGGCTGAGCAAAACTAAAGCTACCCATTTTGACTCTCTTATTCTCTCTCTCTTTCTTCTTAAGATTATGCTCTGCAATCTATTATGCATGGAATATAAGACTAGATATGTCCATATCTTTATTAAAAATCACTATTCTGCACTCCTTAACCACACTATCTGACACCCCAGATATGAACTTGCTCATTCTGGACCTATTTTCTACTACTACATGGGGATCATACCGGGCTAACTGAGAAAACTTGAGGGAATACTCTTTCATACTCATACTGCCTTGCTTGAGGTTGATGAAATCTAATACCTTGGCTTCTCTCATCTCTAAGGGAAAGAATCTATCTAGGAAGACAGTAGCAAACTCTTCCTATTCTATAGACTCCACACCTCTACCCCTGTTTACCTGCCATTGTTTAAACCACGTATAAGCTATATCTTGTAGTTGATAGGCAGCTAACTCAACACTCTCACTGGAAGTCACTCCCATGATGTTTGTGACTTTTTGAACCTGATTGAGGAACTCCTGTGGATCCTCTGATGACTTAGATTTTGAGAATAGGGAAGGATTTATTCAGGTAAAGTCCTAAATTTTGGTTCTAGCAGCATTGGAAACTATGTTGGCTAGAATATCAGCTAGCAATTCATTCAGAGCTATGACTGAATTGCCTAGGGTAGTGAATATAACTCTAAATTCTGCATAAGAGACATTCTCATCCAGGGGATCTTCCTAAATGGTCTGAGGGTCTGACTGATTTCCCTTCCTTCTTTCATTAGTCATTTTGGGAGGCATGTTCTGTAAACAAAATAAAGAAGCATATTAGAAAAAGAGTTTTTAACTGGAGCTTATGCTCTCTCGTACGACATGAATACTCAAAGAAGGGAAATTATTCCTAAATCATCTCATAGCCTCCTATCCATAAGTATGGCATGATACACACCCATGCACAAGACTCTACTTGATGCGGATTTCAGAATCCCTAGGACTCTATTAAACCTTAGGCTCTGATACAAAGTTTGTAATGCCCCAAGTTTAGACCCTGGACACTACATGGTGATTACAATCTTGAAGGACCACAAGCTAACCGATGACTAATATGTTCTTTGAGCAATTGATAATAATACTAAAATAAATGCGGAATTGAGCTGAATTTCCATAAGGTTCAAAAAATTTGAAAATACTGAATAAGTGTATCAACTTAAATAATAAATTAGTAAGACTAGAACACTGTCTGAAAACTAATCTGGAAAGCCTTTAATCTGAACTGTCTGAAAGTGGAGTTGATGGGACAAGCCCCCAACTAACCCCAAAAATTGAACTACTAATAAACTAAAATATTGAAATAAAAGCCTATCCTTGATAGATAAGGACTCACTACTAAATTTGTGACTGCTAACTGGATCTATCTAACTGCAATCGGGAACCTGAGCATCTAAACCTATGATATGAGACATCATAGCATAAGGGTTCATATGCATGAACAGTAACTCATTGAATGATATAGAGTTACTGAATGTGGGAGTACATGGATAACTGAAACTATTGTAAATACTGAATATGTATACTATGCTTGTAGATATACTGTAACTGAGATTTTATGGAGCTAAGTACTAACTTCTAGTATAGAGTAACTGGTAATCTTTGATTACTGGTACTGATTAACTGCATCTTACAGTCCTTGACTCTGTAGAACAGAACTAAGTTCTATACTGAAGACTAAAACTGAAACTGTGAGAGGTAATCATCTAACTGACATGCCCCAAATAAGAGAAGATAACTAAGTTGGGGTCCAATCTATAACCACAATTGGATTAGTGTCAGAACCGTGCCATGGGTTCTAACAACTGCTATGGAGTTAGTCTTAACTAACGGGTAGCCCCTGAGATTAGTCCTAAGCTAGCGGGTGATCCCTGAGTATGTCAGTCCTATCAAACGGGTGACATCTCATAACCTATGCTAGCTACGTAGTTCTGGAACTTAGGGATTGCTTCTAGGGACCCAGTGCTTACTAACGGGTGAGACCCCATCCCTAAGCTCGCTCGGTGCTGAATCTTACTCCCAACTGATAGACATTGAATTGAGTTTACTGAACTGGAATGGACTGATACAGAGTTTACTGATCTTTCCTGAGTTTTGTAACTGACTGAGTTCTATTGATTTCTGTAACTGACTGGATTCTATTGATTCTGACATGACTGATACTATTCTATAATTGACACTGGCTCTAGGTACACAGCTAAATTATCGGGTATTAAATAGCCAGGACTCGATAGCATGAAAAGTAAAGTAAAGCATAATCTTGAGTAACATCACAATGTTAACTTGGTCATAATTCTTCTATAGAGAAATTTTATCAAATACTTGTAATGCACTAACTTGAATGGATACGTGTTAGCATGCTATAATGGCATTATTTCATTCTCATAGACAATTTATCAAACACATGGGTGAAATTCTTGTTTTACTAAATCATAAACACTTAGGGTAAACATGGTTATAATAATTAAATTACAAATTGAAGGGTTTATCATGAATATCATGTAGATCAAATCATACTTGGAACAATTCATGAGACTTGTAATTTAAACCATGGATAACACATAAACATAGCAATTACAATACCCAAACTTGCAAATTCATGGATTATAACATGGGGATTATTCAATTCAATATACATGCTATTCAATTTCATGGAATCCACTATTAATCATGGATTTAAAACTCAATAAATATCAAAACATGAATGTAATCAAATTTCATACATGTAAATCATGAATCTTGAAGTTTTAAAAATGAATTCTTGGACTCTATGGGTGTAAGGGACCCATAGACGAACACGTAACATACCTTAATTTGTGAATTTCTTGAAGTTCTTGGTGAATCCTTGAACTTTGTGCTTGATCTCTTGAACTAGGGTTTTTGCCTCTTAAGAGAGAATGATTTAATTTGGGTGAAAATTGGGTGAATAATGAAGTAACTAGGTTAATTAGAGGTAAATTTCGTGTTAAAGGCTAACTGGGGTGAGGCGCAAAAGACTTTAATGCCCTTAGATTTAAAAATTCAAATTACTGTAAATTCCTGATTTTGACACCCAGTGCGATGCGGTACCATCGCGCCTTGTCACTGGAAAATAGACAGCTGGGAAATAGACTGATGGCACGACGCTGTGCCGTCACGATATCTTGCTGGATGTGATTTTGGTCCTTGGCGCAGTACAATGGAATTGCGTTTCCTCACTGGAAATTGGCAGTTGTGAACTGGGTTTATATCATGACGCACCAATATCATGGAGCAACACTGGAATTGATGATTTCCATTTGGTCATGCTCCATGACACATTGATGGCTCTGGTGGCACACTGTCTTACTAAAATAGAACTAACTCTTTCCCCGGGTGTCAGATTTGGGTGAACTTTGTACCATTGGAAAGCTAATTGAATTTTCTAGGCATTAGGAGGCTCTAAACTGAAATATATAGAGTATTTCAAATTTTTTTTATGGGATTACTCATGTACTAAGACTTAAATTAAGCTAGGGAAATGTGGGGTATTACAATATCTCACCCTTGGAAACATTCGTCCTCGAATGAGATTGATTAAGCTGAGAAACATGACAGACTAAGTTTACATGCTGAACACACAATACTAAATCTTGACTACATGGTTGAACTACTAACAAACTGAGTTCTTATACTGAACATGCATATTTGATGCATGAGTACATGACTGAACTAATTCATAAATGCATGACCAAATATGCAACTGTAATAAAGTATCAAGATTATAACTATAATTGAACATGGAGCTGGGTATAGATAAGAAACACTGTTACCTTAAGCTGGCAATACTGATTAACCTGAGATCATTTACTGAACATTTATGAATAGGAACATGAGGGAAAGACTAAGCCTAAAACATGATACATAAACTGAACTGATTCCTTGAATACATGCCATGACATGGGAATAGTCATACGGCTAGGATTGGAATGAGTGGGTCAACTTATGATTACCCATTATACCTAACTAGATTCATGATGTGAAGAGAGAATGGAAGGTTTAGAATATGAAAGCTTTGGGATTATAGTGCATCTCCTCCTTGGGACACTATGTCCCTTGAGAATGCTGAATTGGCTGAGATACCAAGAAAAAGCATGAGACGATGCATGAGGCACCTACAAACTAAATCTTCACTGAATATCTTAGATCTAAAACTGAGGCATGATATATAAACTAGGATGAACTCGTAACTACTAGGATGTTCCATTTTAGGATAGGACGACTAGATGGAAAGATGGTAAACCATTTGAATTTGTCCACGTGACTGCTAAATTGAATTGCTACTTTACGAACTAACTCATTCTAAAAACTTATACTCGATTGGAGCATTTCTGAGACACTCTTTCTGTAAGGTTCTAATGACTTTAGGGAGTAAAGAGCCCTGATATCATCTGAATAAGATTTCTTAATAAAAAACCATAACATGGCTAATACTCTATAATATGGAACTGATAACCTTACCTACTGAGGTCTGAGCTGAACTAAATTCTCTCGCTAAGTTCAACCCTACTCAAATCTCCAAAATATATTTATCCACTTACATATAAACATGACATTCAAGCCTATCTTCATAACTTAAAATTGATGCAAAACAAACATGTAACAATCTTTTCTTAAGATGAACCATTTTCTGTCTCCCATCTAAGCAACTGCTTATCACTACATTATTCCATAAGGAGAGTTTGCTGAAGGTTAAAACATGAGGACCTGAAGCATGAATGGAAACCATTCTAAACTTGACATGTAACTGAAGCTTGAGGACTAGAATATCAATATCATTGATTTATCAAGAGGTTTAAATTGAGGATATACATGACAAAATCTAAATTTGGCTGATCATTAGGAGCGTAGCATGAGTTATGGGAAAATAGCATACTATAAGGTATGAGTACCTGAGTCATGAGTTGCATGACCTGAGTTTGAGTTTCTGTATTCATGGAACATGATTCGTTATACTGAGTGAACTGGGACTCCTTATACTAGGAACTATAAGCGTACCTGATTTTTAATAATGTGTCCAAATATGAGCTAGGATTATAGAGCTGACATGTAAGGCATGAGTACGGACATTACTGACATTACTACTAAAATATGAAAGCCTGACTTGGTTACTTATTATACCATCTCTCCTTCATCTTAAAGCCATTATTATAAAGCTGTGAACCACTTAATCAACAATTATAAATTGAGCTATCACCACTTTACTCTAAAGTATGGGGTAGACACTGAGAAGAGCTCTGCTAATATTTCGGGTCTAACACCGGAGTTGAGGCTACATAGGGTTTACAAAGAAATTAAAGCCTCGGGATCTAACAAGGAATAAATATAAAGATAAAAGCCTTATAATGTACCTGTAACTATATCAGGAGAACTTCCTTGATCATGGCAAGTCTGGAGTTCATAAAATCTATTTTGGCGTTGACCACTAATAGTACTGGAAGTGGTGCCCTGCTGAGTTGGTTCACTAGATGGGACTGAAGGATGGTTGAACTGACCCTGTTGATGCAAATCTTTTCCACTATGAGCTATGACTTTACACTCCCACATCCTATGGCCTGGTTTACCACATCTAAAACACACATCGTTGTCTTCTCTACATATACCTAGGTGAATTTTACCATATTCTTCACAAAACGGATGGGTACGACCATTGCTCACACTTCCCTGGGTTTTGAAGCCTGGTGTCCCATCTCAACTGTCATTCCTGAAATTTGGTACTGGAATACTAGCTGAGTATAGAGATGGAACTAAAAATTTAGGACAAAACTGGGAACGATTATCGCCTTTTGACTTAGGCTGAGCAAAACTAAAGCTACCCATTCTGACTCTCTTATTCTCTCTCCTTCTTCTGAAGCTTCTGCTTCTCCATTTGTTGAGCATGGACCATAAGCCAAGATATGTCTATCTCTTAATTCAACATCACTATTCTACACTCCTTAACCACAGTATCTAACACCCCAGATACGAACTTGCTTATTTTGGACCTATTTTATGCTACTACATGGGGATCATACCTGGCTAACTGAGAAAACTCGAGGGAATACTATTTCATGCTCATACTTCCTTGCTTGAGGTTGATGAACTCTAATACCTTGGCTTCTCTTAACTCTAATAGAAAGAATCTATCTAAGAAGGCAATAACAAACTCTTCCCATTCTATGGGCTCTGCACCTGTGCCCCTGTCTACCTGCCACTACTTAAACTACGTATGAGCTACGTCTTATAGTTGATAGGTAGCTAACTCAACACTCTCACTGCAAGTCACTCCCATTATGATTGTGACTTTCTAAACCTGATCGACGAACTCCTGTGGATCCTCTTCTGACTTAGATCCTAAGAATAGGGAAAGATTCATTCAGGTGAAGTCATGAATTCTAGTTGCAGTAGCATTGCCCACTGGGTTACTAAAATAGTAGTTGGCCGTTCATTATGAGCTATGACTGAATTGGCTAGGTTAGTGAATGCAGCTCTGAATTCTGCATAAGAGACGTGCTCATCCAGGGGATCTGCCTAAACGAGCTGAGGGTCTGACTGATTTCCCATCCTTCTTTCATTAGTCCTTTTAGGAGGCATGTTATGTAAATGGAAAGAAGAAGCATATTATACAGAGACTTTTTAATTGGAGCTCATGCTACTGGTACGATATGAATACTGAAAAAAGGAAAACTATTCCTAAAAACATCTCATAGCCTCTTGTCCATAAGTATAGTGCGCTACATACCCATGCACAAGACTCTACTTGATGTGGCTTTCAGACTCCCTAGGGCTCTGTTAAACCTTAGGATTTGATACTATGTTTGTAACACCCCGAGTTTGTACCCGGGATGCTACATGGTGCTTACAATCCTGAAGGACCACAAGCTAACCCATGACTAATATCTGCTATGAGCACTGGATAATAATACTGAAATAAATACGGAATTGAGATTAATTGCCATAAGGTTCAAAACATCTAAAAATACTGAATAAGTATATCAACTTAAATAACAAATCAGTAAAACTTGAACACTGTCTGAAAAATATTCTGAAAAGCCTCTAATCTGAACAGTCTAAAAGTGGAGTTGATGGGACAAACCCCTAACTAACCCTAACTACTGAACTACTGATAAACTAAAATACTAAAATAAAAGCCTATCCTCAATAGATGAGGAATCAATACTAAATCTGCAACTGCTAACTGGATTTGTCTAAGTGTGATCTAGAACTTGAGCGTTCGAACCTATGATATGAGACTTCATAGCACCAAGAAAGAGTATGCGTCAGTACGTGAAATGTATTGGTATGCTAGATGTGGTAAGAATGAATGAAAGGGTTCATATGAATGAATAGTAACTGACTAAATAATATAGAGTAACTGAATGTAGAGTACATGGATAACTGAAAATACTGTAAATACTGAATATGTAATACTATGCATGTAGATATACTGTAACTGAGATTTTCTAAAGCTATGTACTAAGTTCTAATACTGAGTAACTGATTATCTTTGATTACTGATACTGATTTACTGCATCTGACAGTCTTAACTCTGTAGAACAGAACTAAGCTCTATACTGAAGACTGAAACTAAAATTGTGGGAGGTAATCATTTAACTGACATACCCTAAAAAAGATAAGATAACTGAGTCAGAGTCCAATCTGTAACCCCGATTAGAATTGTGTTAGCACCGTGCCACGGGTACTAACAATTGTTATGGAGTCATTCCTAACTAATGGGTGACCCCTGAAATCAGTCCTAAGCTAGAGGGTTATCCCTGAGTATGTCACTCCTATTGAACGGGTGACATCTCATAGCCTACGCTGGCTACGTAGTTTTGGGACTTAGCGATTGCTTCTAGGGATTCAGTCTAAACTAATGGGTGAGACCCCATCCCTAGGCTCGCTTGGTGCTGAATCCTACTCCCAACTAAAAGACACTGAACTAAGTATACAAAACTAGAATAGACTGATATAGAGTTTACTGAGCTTTCTTGAGTTCTGTAACTGAGTTCTATAACTGACTGGATTCTATTGATTGCGACATGACTGATACTATTCTGTAATTGACATTGGCTCAGGTACACAGCTAATTTGTCGGGTATTAAATACCCCAGGACTCGATATCATGAAAAGTAAAGCAAAGCATAATCTTGAATATTATTATAATGTTCACTTGTTCATAATTCATTAATAGAGACATTTTATCAAACACTTGTAATGCATTAACTCGTACATGAATGAGGAGTACATGTTAGCATACTATAATGGCATTATTTCATTCTCATAGACAATTTATCAAACACATGAGAGGCATTCTTCTTTTACTAAATCATAAAAACTTAGGGTAAACATCGTTATAACAATCAAATTGTAAATTGAAGGGTTTATCATGAATATCAAGTAGATAAACTCATACTAGGAACAATTCTTGAGACTTGGAATTGAAATCAAGGATTAAACATAAACATGGCAATTACAGTGCCCAAACTTGTAAATTGATGGATTATAACATGGGGATTACTCAATTCAATATACATACTATTCAATTTCATGGAATCCACCATTAATCATGGATTTAAAACTCAATAAATTTCAAATCATAAATGCAATCAAATTTCATACATGTAAATCATAAATCATAAATCTTGAAGTTTTAAAAATGGATTCTTGGACTCTATGGGTGTAAGGGACCCATAGATGAACACCTAACATACCTTAATTTATGAGTTTCTTGAAGTTCTTGGTGAATCCTTGAACTTTGTGCTTGATTTCTTGAACTAGGGTTTTTGCCTCTTGAGAGAGAATGGTTTAGTTTGGGGGAAATTGGGTGAATAATAAAGTAACTAGGTTAATTAGAGGTGAATTTCGTGTCAAAGGATGACTGGTGTGAGGGGAAAAAGACTTTAATGCCATTAGATTTAAAACTCAAAATTACTATAAATTCCCAATTTGGGAACCCAGCGCGATGCAGTGCCATCACGTCGTGTCACTGGAAAATGGACAACTGAGAACTAGACTGGTGGCACGACGTGGTGCCATCACAATGTCTTGCTGGATGCGATTTTGGTCCTTGGCACAATGCGGTGAAATCGCGTTGCCTCACTTGAAATTGAAAATAGTGAACTGAGTCTATTGCATGATGCGCCAATATCGCGGAGCAACACTAGAATTGATGATTACCATTTGGTCTTGCTCCGTAATGCGTTGATGGCTTAGGTGGCACACTTTCTTACTAAAATGGCTCTAACCCTTCAGCCGGGTGTTTGATTTGGGCGAGCTTTATACCTTGGAAAGCTAATTTAATTTTCTACGCAATGGCAGGCTCTAAGCTGAAATATACAGAGTATTTTAAAATTTTTGTATGGGATTACTCATGTACTAAGACTTAAATTAAGCTAGGGAAATGCAAGGTATTACAACTTCCAAATACCAAAATCATATTTGTTAGAAGATGCCATAGAGAAAAGTAAAGCGAAAAAAAAAATCTACCTTACACAAGAAATAAAACAAAATCACAAAAAAATATTTGTGTTTGAATTCAAGAAAGTAAGCTAGAATTCCATACTAACTCAATACGCTAAATTGCTCCACGACAATGATGCCATTTTTGATAACGCTCAACTTACACGTCAATTTAAGTGCAAGGAGGTTGTTGTCAATATATTTACCTAACCAAGAGTCGGGGTTGAATCCATGAGGAAAAATATGAGTGAAAATTGAGTAAATTTGAAATAAAAATTGCTTGCTAAGTTCAAACCCATGGTGCAAGATGGTTTAGGGGTTTTCAATGCTTTTGAATATGAAGGTAATTCCTAGGCTTCTAAGCGTAACGCCCCGAAAAATAAGTCTCGAAGCGTCACACAGTGCTTGAGGCCACGAGTAGCCCCAAGCCAACCCTTTGAGCCATTTTCATTCTATTCAACACAAATCAACGGGGTTTCCATAAATAACCCTCAAATATCGACAGAGTAATCATCATCCAAGAATAAAAGAATTTCAGAAAGATAACAAATATGACTTATTAGTCAACTCCCAACATCTAAACTAGTCTGACAAGCCTCTAAGAGAATCAATAAAACCAGTGATCCATTGAGACATGCCCCAACTGACTCATACTGAGTTATCAAATGTAAACGATTCCGTGAAACCAACATCAGACATCACGTCTTCAGAACATGAGGAATCATCACAACAGAGGATGTAGAACTTGGAATTAAGCACCTAAACTTACATTCCGACAAAATACAGCCCACATCCGAAGATGCGGGTCAGTACCATAGAGAGGAACTGAGTATATGGGGGTGTATGCAGTTTTATAAACATCATCATCATAAATATTTATAAGAAATATGCAGGATGTATAAAAGACTCACATCCATATCAAATCCACAAAAACTAGTGATCACTATATAAATCAGTCTTAGGCTCACTCCTACGGGGGCACGTAGTTCTAGGGAAGTAAGGTCGCTTTATACCTCCTACTCGGTGCTAAGAATTTCTCCTGGACTTAGCTCAGATCATTTCAAAGACAATCCACAACAAAACAATTTCAATAATATATAAATATACATCGGGAGCCATCATATTTCCCTACTATAAAAATCAACCAAGTTATGGATTTCTTTCACACTCGAGTTCAACACAACTTCATTAAGACCAAAAGGTCCAATCATTCAAAATATCTCAAATATTCAACATCAACGTTCTTATAACACACACTTTCTAAAGAAAAAACACAATTTACAATGGGGATTCACGACCCAAATATCAAAATCATGATAAATATCTTTTAAGATTCATGCTTTATAACTCCACACATGTAAATTCATCTTTCAAAATCATAAACATCAAGATTTTATAATAATCATAATAAGATATGGGTTCATGCTTCAAATTCATAAAAATCAAATAAAAATCATGCCTTTGTAAAGAAAATTACTTTTGGGCACAAGAACGAAAAAGAGTTCTTGTTGAAAAACTCCACATACTTGAATGATGAACTTTAGATCGATACTCATTTTTAAGATGTTAATTGTGCCTTTGAATGATGGTTCTTGGAGTTTTTGAACTAGAAACTTGGAATATTGAATAAATTTGCACAATTAATGGTGAACTTTGGAGGTTCTTGAAGTTCTTGAACTAGGAACTTGGAATCTTGAATAAATTTGCAGAATTAATGGTGAACTTTAGAGGTTCTTGAAGTTGGATGTAGGAGCTTACGGTTTTCTTTTTGAGGGAATTTGATGAAATATAACATATAATGCTTCTAATAGGCTTTAATATAGGGTTTGGACGGATTTTGGGTGAGGAGGAATGACCAAAATGCCCCTAAAAATCAATTAATTCTCGAATCTATTCTTTGATGGACTGTTTTGATAGTCTGAAGTAGATCAACCATAACGTTTTACTCCGATATCCAAATCAGATAAAACTAATTTCATTAGAAAGAAGACTCTCATATTTTTCTGTTGATATATATTATCTCACCCAGATCATTGTGTACGAGGAGTTATGATTGTTTGAAGTTGACCCAAAAATTCTCTTTTGAAAGGCTGAAGTAGATTGACCATAACTTTTTGCTCCGATAGACAGATTGGATGAAACCAATTTCATTAGGAAGAAGGCTCGCAGAGCTTTTCGTTGATATATAGTAGATCAACCAAATCATTATGTACAAGGAGTTATGATCATTTAAATTTGGAGAAACAGTACGCCAGGCCTAAGTACTTTTTCCTGCAAGTTTTACTGTTCACTACTATTCACGGTTCGATCGGAATGTTCATAACTCGTCGCTCAGGTGTCCGTTTTAGATGATCCACATATCATTGGAAAGATTATTTGATACTATACACAATGGTGGGTCATAGTCTAAGACATTCTACATGGAAAATGTATAATTCATTCTAAAAGATAGAACCCAACACGTTTACTCACAAAATTTCAACAAAAAATTTCCCGGGGTATTACATCATTCCCCCTTGGAAACATTCCTCCTCGAATGACACTAGATATGCCAAGATTAAATAGTAAATAAAGCATACATATGAAACCATTCGTTTGACTTATCACCACATCGTTTCTCACTCCAAATGCAACATAAAATGCATAAATTCAAGAAACTACAGCTGAACACATAATAAATGAAAGTTGAACTGCTGCAACTTTTATCAAAAGTGCATGATTTAGGAAAGAACGATACCTTCGGCTTGATCGGAGTTCGCGGAAAATAGGTGCGGGTACTTGGATCACATACCTGCTTCAGTTTCCCAAGTTGCACCCTCAATAGATTGGTTTCTCCACAACACCTTGACCAAAGGAACTTCTTTGTTCCTTAGTCTTTGGACACTGATATCAAGAATCTCAACAGGAATCTCATCAAAAGAAAGATTTTCTTGAATGTCAGCACTCACAGAGGAATCCACTACCACAGCATCGCTAATATGATTTCTAAGCATGGAGACATGGAATATTGGATGAACAGAAGACAACTAGGAAGGCAACTCGACCTCATAAGCTACCTTACCAACACGGCTAAGAATTTTGTAAGGACCCACATAACGGGGACTAAGCTTCCCCTTCTTTCCGAATCTCTTCACCCCCCTCATGAGTGAAATTTTCAGATACATTAGGTCACCAACTTCAAACTCAAGGTCTCTCCTTCTAAGGGAACTCCACGTAGTCTGACTAGCTCTTGGATATACAATCTAGCGTAATCCTCAGCAGTATAAGAAGTATGAACAGGAAAGAAATGAGTAGACTTAGTCAACCTATCAACCACAACCCAAATGGAATCATGATGGCATTGGGAAGGAGGTAAACCAATCACAAAGTCTATATTTATCTCTTCCCACTTCCAGGTGGGAATACTAAACTCTTGCATCATACCACTAGGTCTTTGGTGTTCAACCTTAAACTGTTGGCATGTTGCACACTTATCTACAAACGCTGCTATATCTTTCTTTATGCCACTCCGCCAATAGATTTCCCACAAGTCTCGGTACATCTAGGTGGCACCAGGATAAATAGAATATCGTGCCCCGTGCGCTTCATCCATAATCCTCTATCTCAGATAATCAATATTTGGGACACATAATCTACCCTGCAATATCAACACACCATCTCCCCCTTGGGAGAAAACCTCTACTTTTTGGTCCTTGACTGACTTCTTCAGTCTGACCAAACTAGCATCTAAGTATTGTTTTTGCTTCACTTCCGAAACCAAGGAGGATTAGGAACTACTCTGAACCCCTATACTACCTTCAGTAGAGTCAAACAACCTATTCCCCAATCTAGCCAAATGATGTACATCATGAGCCAACTCTTTCTTACCTTCTACCACATGCGAAACACTACCCATGGACACTCTACTTAGGGCATCAACCACAATATTGGCCTTGCCCGGATGGTACAACACACTCATATCATAGTCCTTTAAAAATTCTAATCATCATCTCTACCTAAGATTCAATTCTCTCTGGGTAAACACATACTGCAGACTCTTATGATCAGTGAAAACATCAACATGGACACCATACAAATAGTGTCTCCAGATTTTCAAAGCAAACACAATAGCAGCCAACTCAAGGTCATGGGTGGGGTAATTTTTCTCATGGGGTTTCAACTGTTTAGAAGTATAAGCTATCACCTTACCCTTCTGCATCAATACACAACCCAACCCAACTCTCGAAGCATCACAGTACACCACAAAATAATCAAAACCATCAGGCAAAGTCTTCAACTCCTAAAAACTCTTCTCACAAGATTCGGACTTCAAGAACTTCACTTTCTTTTATGTCAATCGAGTCATAGGAGACGCTATAGAGGAGAAACCCTCAACAAAACGGCGGTAATATCTAGCTAAACCCAAGAAACTTTGGATATCAGTTGGAAAAATAGGTCTAGGACAATTTCTAAAAGAAGAGAGCACGAATCAATAGCAGAGAGAGACACTTTAAGCATGATAGACTTCTGAAAGAAAGAATCACACTTTTTCCTAAAACATCTTGTATCCTCTTGCTCATAGATGTGGTGCGCTACACACCAATGATCAAGACTCTACTTAACGCGGCTTGTTAGACTCCCTAGGACACCTTAAAACCTTAGGCTTTGATACCAAGTTTGTAATGCTCCAAAAAATGAGCCCCAGAGCGTCACACGGTGCTTGTGGCTATGAGTAGCCCCAAGCCAACCCTTTGAGCCATTTTTATTCAGTTCAACACAAATCAACGGGGTTTTCATAAATAACCCTTAAATATCAACAGAGTAATCATCATCCAAGAATAAAAGAATTTTAGAAAGATAACAAAATATGACTTATTAGTCAACTCCCAACATCTAAACTAGTCTAACAAGCCTCTAAGAGAATCAATAAAACCAGCAAGCCATTGAGACATGCCCCAACTGACTCATACTCAGTTATCAAATGTAAACAATTCTGTGAAACCAACATCAAACATCACGTCCTCAGAACATGAGGACTCACCACAACAGAGGATGTAGAATAGCATGCCCAAAGAATCATTGTTGAACCTAAAACTGAGCACTTAAACCTACTTTTTGAGAAAATGCAGCCCACATCCAAAGATATAGGTCAGTACCATGGAGAGGAACTGAGTATTTGGGGGTGTATGCAATTTTATAAACATCATCATCATAAATATTTATAAGAAATATGTAGGATGTATGAAAGACTCACATAGCCAGAAGAAAATCATCATAATCATGAGAGGATGAAATAAGTATAATAACACATGTAAGTCATCATATAATTTGTCAATCACTTTCAGTTCATCAAGAATATCAATTCTCATAATGTAAATATCATTTAAATCTTTTGAAAGAATAACTTTCACAATTCCACTTTTAAATTACTTCACCATTCACCATAGACATAAGGAAACACACACACACTGGGAGATCCTATAACCGACATAAACCATGTGAGCCACATGGAGTCCAACGTCCAACCAACATTGGGGAGAGCCTTCCTATCCTTGCCATCATAGTAGAACTATCGATATCAAATCCACACAAACTAGTGATCACTATATAAATCAGCCTTAGGATCACTCCTACATGGGCATGTAGTTCTAGGGAAGTAAGGTCGCTTTATACCTCCCACTCGGTGCTAAAGATTTCTAACGGACATAGATCAAATCATTTCAAAGATAATCCACAACAAAATAATTTCAGTAATATATAAATATACATCAGGAGCCATGATGCTTCCCATCTATCAAAATCAACCACGTTGTGGATTTGTTTCACACTCGAGTTCAAAACAACTCCATTAAGACCAAAAGGTCAAATTATTCAAAATATCTCAAATATTCAACATCAACGTGCTTATAACATACTTTCTAAAAAAACACAATTTCCAATGGGAATTCACAATCCAAATATCCAAATCATGATAAATATCGTTCAAGATTCATGATTTATATCTCCACATATATAAATTCATATTTTAAAATCATAAACATCAAAATTTCATAATAATCATCATAAGATATGGGTTCATACTTCAAATTCATAAAAATCAAATAAAATTCATGCCTTTGTAAAGAAAATTACTTTTGGGTATAAGAACAAAAGAGAGTTCTTGCTGAAAAACTCCACATACCTTGAATGATGAACTTTAGATCGATACTCATTTTTTAGATGTTAATCGTGCCTTTGAATGATGGTTCTTGGAGTTTTTGAACTAGGAACTTGGAATCTTGAATAAATTTGTAGAATTAATGGTGAACCTTTGAGGTTCTTGATGTTCTTGAACGAGGAACTTGGAATCTTGAATAAATTTGCAGAATTAATGGTGAACTTTGGAGGTTCTTTAAGTTGGATATATGAGCTTAGGGTTTTCTTTTTGAGGGACTTTGATGAAATATAATATATAATGCTTATAATAGGCTTTAATATAGGGTTTGGATGGATTTTGGGTGAGGGGGAATGACCAAAACTCCCCTAAAAATCAAATAATTCTCGAATTTGTCCTTTGATGGACCGTTTTGATAGTCTGAAGTAGGTCAACCATAACTTTTTACTCCGATATCCAAATTGAATGAAACTAATTTCATTAGAAGAGGACTCTCATATCTTTCCATTGATATATAGTATCTCATCCAGATCATTGTGTACGAGGAGTTATGATCATTTGAAGTTGACCCAAAAATTCTCTTTTGGTAGGCTGAAGTAGATTGACCATAACTTTTTGCTCCGATAGACAAATTGGATGAAACCAATTTCATTAGTAATAGGACTCGCAGAGCTTTCCGTTAATATATAGTAGATCGCCCAGGTCATTATGTATAAGGAGTTATGATTATTTAAAGTTGGGGCAAAAATACGCCAGGCGTCAGTACTTTTTCCTGCACATTTTACCGTTCATTACTACTCATGGTTCGATCGGAATGTTCATAACTCGTCGCTCGGGTGTCCGTTTTGGATGGTCCATATATCATTAGAAATATTATTCGATACTCTACGTAATGGTGGGTCATAATCTAAGACATTCCACACGAAAAATATATAATTCATTCTTAAAGATAGAACCCAACACGTTTATGCACAAAATTTCAACGAAAAATTTCCCTGGGTATTACACTAAAGGACTAGTACGAGACTAAGAATAATTAGAGAATAATACATTAAAATGGATCTTGAGACTATGCTTTACTAGGGGAAATTTATGCATGGGATCATGATGATTCTACTCAAATTCGAATCATTAATGATGTGGTAGGCTAGGTTTAAGGTCTTTGAGGCTAGCTTTTCAACAAAACCTCAAAGATGTCACTCATTGACCCTTTTGAGTACCTAACGAGTGTGTCAATTAAAACCACCTAATACCTTAATTAGGTATCTCTATTTCTAGGATGATACCCACGGTATAGTCACCCTCCTAATCACCCTTATGTTTAACATAGTGAAAAATTTGCAAGACATACCCATAAATTATCTACTATTGCTTTGGTTCCCAAATCCCTCTTTTAAGGATGAGGAGGGTTCCTAAAGTTCATCCAAACCGCTATTTCAAGGATGGTTTGAGCTTTCGAGAGCTTGATATTTTCATCCATCAAAACCACTTGGGTATTTGAGGCTTTCACCCACAAATTTCAACCAATTTACTCAAGCAATAGTACAAGCCTCATCACAAACTAGTAAATGCACAAACAAATAATACCCCACACATATTTACACCCTAATCTATCATAATTCCATGAGGTAGATCTAGCCATCATAAGGATATTGAAAACAAATATACCAAGATGTCCATCCAAGTTATTCATAAGAAAATAAAGAGAGGACAAACCACATTTTAGAATCAAATGAATCTTCAATAGACAAACCCAAATCAATATCTTACTGCTCCTCTAATTTAATCTTGTCTCAAATTAGTGTAAATTTAAGCTCCAAGCTCTAAAAATTACAAAACCCTAAACTAAGGATATGAGGTAGGGTTATAGAATGATGATTGATATCTAGAATGAATGGGTGTTGAGACTAAAATAGGATTTATGGTCAGCTGGCCAATTGATATTTTTGCCCCCGGGTCATTTTTCGCTATCCCACAATTGCGGAGGCTTATTCGCGATTGCTCCTACTGCGATCATGGATGATTGATCGCGATCACCATTGGTTGACTAGCTTGACTGATTGTGATCGCAACCCTCTTCTCACAATTGTGGTAACTGAGGGCCAGATCCCCTTTTCAGCTTGTCCAGCTCTTGCACTTCTATTCCCTTTTTGATCCGTTTTAACTCAAAGTTGCTTCTTTTCTTCTCAACACTTGTATACTTACTAAAATATGGGAACTAGTGATTTAACCACAAATATCTCACTTAGACATTCAAATCATAGTAATGTGCATGAATTTTGAGTGCAAATGAGTGGTAAATTAACCACTCATCGCTCTCTTAGATGCTCAAAGAATACCCTTAGTCATCTTTCCATTATCCACAATACTCTGAAATGATGCTCCACACACTACCATATGAGATGTAGCTAGATGAAGGGAAACATCCAACCCCTTAACAAACTTTTGAATCCTCTCAGATTTTATAGGAATGCTGGCATAGAAATATCTTGACAAGGTGTGAAAACATGCCTAATACTTTGCAATAGTCATGGAGCCCTGCTCCAGGTGATCAAAATTATCTCGCATCTGATTTCTCAGATCATAAGGCATGGACCTCTCTAATAAGGCCTTAGCAAACTATCCCGAAGTAATCTCAAGAGAATCGAAAGGTATGAAACCAACCAGTGACCTCTAATAATCTTTAGCGACATCTCTCAACTGATTAGAGGTATGTGCAACACCATATGACTTAAGCAAACCTAGGTTATGCATGTAACTTCTCATGATAGTCAATCAAGAACTCATAGGCATCCTCGCCCATAGAATCACTGATCCTAGGAGGACCCAAATGAGTAAACCTCTCAAACCTCTTCTGATTCTAAGAAGATATGACTAAACTCGCAATGAGAGGAGGCATGGTGAATCTAAAAGGTTCTAAAGAAGGAATAACACTCAAAGTATGTGGAGTACCAAAAAAAGAAGTAGGTATCCCTTAAGGATCCATACTTTAGTTTGAAGGAACACCCTAAGCAGATTCTGGCATAGACGAAGGTACAATACTTAGAGCTGGGGGAACACCAGGCGTAGTCTAGGGAACACCCGTAAAATAGGTCAACAAGAGAACCAATAACCCCTTTAAGACTTGGGTAGAAGAAATTGTTAGAACCTAAATAGGACCCATAACTCTAATAGGCTCAACCCAAAGATCAGGGGAGAATCCTCTAGCATTACTCCTAGACGAGGCAGATCCACGTACCGGCCCACAGCTTTGATCACGTCCATGACTCATAATTAACCCTATAGATTGGGCTCTCTTCTAGGATGAATGCTTTGCATCTCTAACCTCATGAGACCTTGCCATCACCATCTATGCAGAGAAGAGTGAAATATGACTTAGAACACAAGGTATGAAGGAAATCTGCATGAGAAGGAAGAAAATGAGGGAAATGTGCTAGAGATATCCTATAGCCTCTCAAAGATCAATACAGATGTCTACATATTAATCTGTGAGACTCTATTGGATATCTCGTTTTTTCATCTTTAATACCAAATGAATGTGTCTTTGATACCAATTTGTCATGACCTAAAAGTCAAGGGCTATGATGGCACTTATCGCGGTAAACTTTGATTTGTAAGCCTATCACCCAAACGGATATGAAATAAGGGATAAAACCAAAACCCAAGATAAGACTCCTAGAGAAAAGTTGAACCACACGCATATATAGTGAAAGTATAAATATATAGTCAATGATACAAAACCAAATCCCAAAACCTAGTGTCATAGTGAAAGAACATAACTAGTACAACTCGAGATCAAAATACATAAGCTATCCAAATAGGAAAAACCTTGTCTTTGAAAATAAACAAAGACATAGTCTAAGTAAGTAATAACAGTAATCCACTCTAGATGCGTGAAATCAACCAGTACCTTGAAAAGCTCCAAATATCGCCCGAATAAACAACCATGAGGTTAACTCAAACCTAGATCTACACCGAAAGAGCACAATAGGGGTGAGTACAGTCCACATATACTCAATAAGTTTTCACGAACTGAACCAGGGCTTGGCTGTGGTGACATGTCTAGTCCACCACCACCATCAATAATAATAACATACCTAGTGTATTCTTACCTAGTGTTGTCTAGGGAGAGTAGAGTGTACTCAGTCCATAATACTACCTCAAGTGAAGTAGAGAGGCTGTTTACGATAGACCCCCAGCTTAGAACATGTCAAGTCCACCAAGGACCAAAAATTACCCCCATTTCTTAATCAACAAAATACAACACACACTAGCATGGAGTATATTCCAAACTTACAACATGATATAGTAACATAAGTTCAAAGATTCTAAGTTATATCAATAATCACCAATCCTTACTGATAAACAATACCAACATTGACACAACACCCAAGTCCACAGTACACAAAAAGCCTTTAAAAAAACCAAATACCAATAAGTCTAAAAAAAGTCTAAGACATATGAAACCAAAACATAAAATAAAGTATTTAGAAGGATGGTAGAAAACCATATTAAGTCAACTCATGAACTATCCATGAAAACCTAATCACTGTGCAAGAAAGGTAGAAGAATTTCCAACTGCATCACATGGGGATACAATGTCCAAAGACGGTTAGTGGTTAGAGCACTAACATGTAACTCAAGGATAAGGGATAGCATAATGCCATGAGTAATAATTCAAAACCAGCCAAATCTAATGCACATCATCAAATGCAAATATATACATACATATATAAATATATATCACATGTCAGGGTAGGGAATAAGGCTTAGGATAAACTTTAAATTTTTTAAATTGGGTTATGTGGCATAACCATCATAATCAATGCACCCACTAGCTATGTGGGACTGGATCTCCCCTAACTGGAAGAGCCCCACTACATGTAGCT